>NW_010173137.1:84759-107298 GCF_000695765.1 Mesitornis unicolor | reverse complement strand
CCTGCTGAATAAGTTCACTGCTCATCTTTGCTAATGCTAATAGCCTGCTCAAGGCAATATAAAACAGCTATGATCCTTGGCAATGTTGTTGATACACAGAAGTGTTTTACCCTCTGCTTTTCTTTTACATATTTATAGCTCTGAGCAGTAACACTGGAAGCAGCTCTTTCTGTTTGGAGGAAAATTTTACGCTTTCAGTTGGCAGTCAGTTCAGCTTCACATAAGAATGGTACCACATTGTGGTATGAAAATGGTACCAAAATACCATACCATAAGTGGGATATGCTGATTTGATCTTTTCACTTCAGTGTTGTACATAAAATACATGACCAGGACAGAATTTGCAATCCAGATAGCATTCCTGATTTATTTATTTTTTTAAGAGCAGTATTTAATTGATTTGAGGAAAAGGAGCTACTGTTAATTCACATTGCTTAGGAGACAAAGCATTATAGTCAAGGCTGAACCTTCTGCAGTAGGTTTGCCAAATAAAACAGCAGTGAAAAACCTTGTGTGCAAGTAAAAGGGGCTTAGGCTGAAGACCAAAATATTCATATGAGGAACTGTAAGCACGTCATTATCTGGAAGACTCAAGTGTTTTTCTGTTAGTTGCACTGCAAGGAAAAGGCCTCTGTTTTTTTACTCTCAAGTGAAAGGAGAATATTGGCCATTTTGCATTTTAGTCAGTTGATTCTCATTAATTTGATGGCTGAGAAGCAGGCATGATGGAGAAGAGGGGAAAGAAAAACATTTTTAGCCTGAAATCTTCAAGTTTTTTTGAAAAATGAGATGGACGCATATGTGTCATGACTATATATTTTGTTTATGCAGCCTGAGCTCCTTAAGTATATAATAAATAAGACTTCATCCCTTATTCCATGTTTCTCTTTGTTCTTTTCACTTTTTTGGTCAGTACACACACAATAGTTTTCAAGCGCATGTCAGCAAAGCCAGTTTCAATAAAGATGAAGTCTTGAAGCTTATCGTGGCAAAAGTAACTTATATCTGCAAAGTGCCTACACAGAAACTTTTTTAACTATTGCCAGACTGCTGACTGTGCTGTGTGTCAGCCTTGTGATGTTTTATCTTCTGTGTGTTTCTGTCATTACACTCACTATGTTGCTCAAGCAAAATCTTTGATACTAGTCATGTGTATTTGGCTGAGAATCTTCACTGTCAGATTTTGTCTGTAGAATGAGTGAGCTTAAAAACTGTCTTGCTGGGATCAGAGCTAGTAGATTTGGGATGGCTTTGAATCAAAGCTGCACATGATGTGGCCAGTAAGATCTGGGTGACAGCTGAGAAAACGTTTGTATAGCTAATTTTAGTGGTGTGGATTTCAATGTATCTAAATATGTCCAAAATAGCCTTAGGTATATTAAGTTGTCTTAAATCCTTAACAAATTCATAATGTTATGTTGCAGGTAACCAGGTCTGGCACCTGCATTCATTAGATAATTCCTAATTAGTCTAAAAGATTCCTGGGATAAGAAATTAGTTATACCATAGGATTAGATATGCCTATAGCCTCTTTTCACCTCTCCCTCACCTGTTAAGATACAGCTTTTTGGACATCTGAGTTCTTTCATCTGTCTGAAGAAACTTTTTAAGTGTGACCAAGTCTGTACATAACTTCATTTGAATAGGAGTTACTGTCCCCACTGAGTTTTTTACTTAACAGAAAGTACTTCTCTAAGAAGCAAGAGATCTGGATTGCAGGCTCTGCCCTGCCTGCAAAGAACTGATCTTACCTATCTAGGTAATTGCCCTCGTTACTAGGGCAGAGGCTAACCTGTGTGAGAACAGCCTCCACCCATCCTCTTCAAACTGAGCTAGGTGCCAGCAGGGATTTGAGAGTCAGGATTATCCAGTGATAATCCAATGTGAAATAGGTGCTGGTTCCAGGGAGCTGTATCTGGAATACTAGTCCTGCCCTTTCCTATGTGAGTACTTGTGCAAGCACATGAGTTTCCCTCTTTCTTGCACAGTTTTACATGTTATATGACACTTACTTGAATGATACTTGCATTTCCGACTTTGTAGTATCTTGACTTTGAGAGTGGAGGTAGCAAACGCTGTTAACCAGAATATCTTCTAGCTAGGGCACTTTCCTAGATATGAAAAATGGGGTTCCCTGACTGAATAAATACCAGTAGCTGGGGTTTTCCTCCTCCTGGTCTTTGTTCTAGTTGCTGTGTTATCTAAAAGGTGGTTACCGCTGCTGATGTCCACTTAGAAGGCTTTGCAGGCTAAACCTCATGTAGGTGAAGGAGCTTAGAGTTCAATGTACCCTGTGTGCTAGAAGTTGACATCTCACTGTGGACCTGAATTTTGTACTTCTTTGCCTGAATTCTCAAATATCAGCAGATAAAAATCTGACTGGACTCACTATAGATCTTCAGAGGTGTGTTCCTCTCTGTTCACTGAACTAAATTGCAAATGTTATGTTTAGGAAGCCAGGTTATGTTCCTTGAGAAAGCACTTAAAATTCCAGCATTTTACTGTCTGTGTTTTAAAAGGAACAAGAGACTTTTGTTTACCTATGACCTAAAATTTCTTATGTTTGTAGTGAAATGTATTAGAAACTGGACAACTGAAATATCTGCACTTCTGTATATAATGTTTTCTTGCAAATCTTAATAAGATTTTGTAAAATACTTTAAGAATTGGAGAATGTAGTGTTAATAGGGTAATAGTGAATAATGACTTAAGGTTTTGCCATCAGAAATTCAGTATTTGGTCCCTTAGTTGATTGAATAGAGTCTTAATTTCAGGCAAAGGCAAAACATTTTGATGCTTGTGTAAAGCAGCCTCTTGAAAAATGCCTTGGCTTTTAAGAGGTGATCTGAGGTATAAATTGAGAAGTTTCTGTCTGCTGAGAACCTGCTGTGGACCTAGCTTTAGAAAGACACATGCCTAGTGAAGGGTTTCCCAGCTGTGTTCATTTGGGCTTGTTCTCACAGACAAGCCAGGCATGTGTGCAAGTATAATGCTATGTTGTTCTTTTGGAAATATGTGTGTTCACAGTGCTTTTATCTTTAAAAAGCGGTAATGCTGAACATGTGGTTGGAATACGACCACCAGATGAACTCTCCAACTAGTTTATTTGCAGAATTGGTATGTTCAAGTGATAAGGTAGTATCCTTTCCAGCAAGCCTCTTCAGCTTGCAAGTCATAACTCTTCTGAGATGCAGCTAGCTGGTGTACTGCACCTTTTTATGGGCTTGGGTGCTTCTCTGCAAGGGGCTCCCAGTAAGCAAATCAAAGGAGGTGCTGGGGTGGCTGGGACAGTGCACAGGGCAGGTGTGGCTGAAGAAGCAGTGAGGGAGCATTTCTTAAATGTAGCCCAGCATGAAAGTAGTCAAGAGAGCAAGCCAAGTGGAAATGGTGCAAATTGTCTTTTACAATGGATTTTTATGCTATTTCTACCATGTTGGGTCTTTGTCTAGGTGGCTTAGGTTAGGCATGAGAGCAAAGTCTGTGGGACCTTGCATGCACATGAGTGTGCCTAACCCCATCTTTCCAATGAGATATTTCTGTCTTGCTCTGACTGTGATGGAATTCTGTTGCAGCAGGATCACTGTAGCAGCGAAAGGGAAGGAGTGAAGGAGAAGTGCAAGAAAGAAGAAAACCAGGGGAAACTGAGCTTTACAATTAGAGAGTACAAAGCACCAACCCTGTCTTTCCATAGGAGTGCTTCCCAGTGCTTGTCCATAAACAGGCAGTGTGGAAAAAATGGAGGGGGTGTAGGAATAGGGGTAAAATAAATTGTGGAACTGGATCATCTGTACACACTGCCATGAGCTCTGATAGGGAAATAAGGTGGAACGGAGCTGGAGCAGAACTATGGTAACTGTACTGCATCTGCAGGGTAAGGCAGTAGCCAAATTGGCAAGTCAGCGGTGGTGTTAGGTAAGAGGTATTCTGGTCAACCTGTGGAAGAGCTGACTAATATAAGAACCTGCAAGATCCCATAAACGGTGTTGCTGCCATGCACTGTAGATCCCTAGGCACCGTGTGAAGATCTGATCACACCTGTCTCCTTCATAAAGTGTCTAATCTCTCCCCTGAGGGATAACGTGTCAGAAACTTGGCAAGTTGAAACTCAGCATCTTCCTAGATGCCCTGTTTGAGCTTGTCTTTTCTGCATGTCATCTTTCTCTTCCCATGACTTGTTTTTTAAACTTTAAGGTCAACCTTGCAAAACAATGGAACTTCAACACACTTCCATCTCATCCAACAGCAGGAGAGATGCAGTTTTATATGCAGCTGAGGTAGTAGGTTTGGAGGAAATTTTTGTTTATGTGAGGTTTTAGAGATGTTCATAAGTACGTGTAGGAATGCATTAAGCAGCTTGACTAACATCTGTCAAATGCCTCTGCTTTCATCCCTTTCCCAGGAAGAGAGGGGCATGTGCAGAGGAGTGTTTTGTTTAGGAATTTTTCGAATAATTGCATGCACGCATATTTACATGCTCGTGTCTGTTATGTTAGGGAAGTCATAGAAATGTATCTTTATATTTTTTGCTGAAGGTGGCAATGTTTTGTGATGACCACCCTTGCTCTTTGGTCTTTGCTCTGGGCATGGTCTTGGGTCAGCTCTGAAGACAGTGCTTTCTCTTCCATTGACAAGCCAAATCTCCATGACAGTTGGGCTGTAGGTGTGATTGTGGATCATTGCCTTGGTCTTGAACCACATTTGTCTTATAGAAATGGGCGACTTGATGGTTGATATGGAGCTGAAATACCCTAACTCGGTGAACTCTGGAAGTTTTGAGAGGAGGAAAGGCATTTTCTGATTAATTTCCTTAACCTTGGCAACTGTGTAGTGAATATAAAAAGTCAGAAGCTTCAGAGAGAGCTTCAGGATGGATCAGAGGGTCCTAACCCTTTGAGGCTCATATGTTGAAGACTAGTGGAAATAAGTGATGGTAAGCCCAGCTATGAAAAGCTCTGATAAAGTCTGAGACCATGCTGAGTTTGTTGCTTAGAACTGAAGGACATGTGAGGAAGCTGTGCCTCCCACAGCCCATGCTGCTGGCACCCCAGAAGCTCTTGGCATATTCAGAAAGTGAAAAGAGCCTTCTTTAGCCTTTCATGAAGCTTGTTCTTTATTGTGGTTGAGACAACTTCACAGTTAGGGGAGATGACAGCTTACATATGTTGTGTGAATGCAGTGTTTTATCCTCTTAAGTCACTGAATTGATTGTTGCAGTCCAAGGGTATATGCTCCAAGAACTTTGATCTCTTTTGCCCTGTTTCTTAATCAGCTAATTATATTCGTAAGAAGTAGCTAATCACTGTTCTCTGTAATTGGAGACTGAGTGAAAAAAGCCATTAGTGTCTGCCAGTGCAGAAATGCTCAAAATGAAGTCATTATTCATAACTTCACTTAAAAAATTAATCACTTAATTTTTAAGGAGCTGTGAAATGCAGCAGTGTGCTGAACGAGAGTACGCTCCTCCTTAGAACATGTGAATAGGAGTAGTCAGAAGCATGTACAGCATTCTGCTTTCCAAATGCTTTGAAAATTGAAGTGATAATGTATAAAAGGTTGTTGTTTGGAAACTTCTCTCCAAAATGCAAAATTCTGCAGTGTTTAAAACCAGACAGTAATGGAAAAACTCATTTTCAGATTGGTGAGAGCAGATGTAGTCTCTTCAAACCACCATCAAAGACTATGCTAAGTAAAATCAAATATACTAGGCTAAGTACATTTGTTACTAATACACAGACATTTTAGTAAATGTATGTCTTGTTTGGAATTGCAAATCTAATGTAATTTTACAACTTTGTATGTAGACCCAGCTTGATTGAATCACTGCTGCTACAGGAAAGAAGCACAGAATGACTCAACACTGTTTCTTCATTCAAATAATTTTGGAAGACATTTTCTTTATGAAATATTGTTGAAAAAACAGGTCATGGCTGCTATGTTTATTTACATAGTGAGTTTACATATGTTGTTTACAGGATATGATTTACATAACGTTTTATTTGAGGAATTTGTTTGTCTTTTCAAGTAGCAAGACTGGGAAATGGAGTAAGGGGAAAGGGGGAAATGATAGAAAAATTTAATTCGTAACTGTTGAGATCCTGCTGTTTTCTATTTGATTTTTAAGTATGAAAAATGTATTTGAACTCACTGTCTTTCACACACCTATCAAATAGTTTAGCTTTTTTAAAACTGGATAAATTATGAATCTGTGTGTCTAGGAGTGGTCATGTAATGTAGGAGAAGGTCCAAAATAGGTTGATATAGAACATGAGGTTTTTTTTACCCTTCATCTGTCTTTTCCTGACCATTTGGAGCATCCAACATTTAAGGGACCCAGTGGCTCAGAGCTTGCCCATCTGTTTCTGAGTACAGTCTTTCAATCTTGCTTTTGTTTCTTCAAGTGTGCTGATCAAGTGGGTTAATATCTGAAGTCCCTCCAGCAGCTTGCAGGAAGAAGGCATGCTATTTTAAAGGGAAGGGATTTGCTGTCTTGCATGAATTAAAACATCTGGATCCCTACACTTCTCTGTTATGGTTTGATTGAGCTGGGCTAGTCTTTGGCACATGGCAAGTACAGAGCCATATGGTCTCTGGGCTGTCAGCAAGCCTTTTTGGCACAGACCTTTGCCTACTCCCAGACCTCTCTGAATGGTAGCTGCTACTGCTGCCTGGAAGATAAATGTTCCAGGAGCTTTCAGGCTGTTGTGCCCTTCTTCTTGAATGGATTAATTGCATTTTTTGAGTGTTACAACATCCAGCAGTCTGGAACAGAAAGCTGAATCCTTCACTTCCCGTCCAGTGCTCAGAGCCCCGATCCAAATTGGGCACCTTGTGCTAGTGCCAGATGTGTAGCAACACTTTCTGACTTGCACTTTGTGTCTCTTGCATCTAGCTTTCTTAATGTCTCCATGAAATCCTTAAGTGCTCAAAACAACTGGTTTTTTTTAGCATGCTTTAGACGAGTGGTTAAATGGAAAACCGAGAAGTTTCTTAACAGAAATTTACTTTCTAACGACCAAAAGAATGGTGAAAATTCATAATGCACTTGCTAGTGTATCTTTCAATTTCTTTATTTTTTGAGTGGTGAACAACCTTTCCTAATGAGAATAAGTATGTTGTTTTCTAAAAATATAGGGGTTCTTCCCCTATATTCTTTCAAATATTCAAATTACTTTACAGAATCACAGAACCACAGAACCGCAGAATCACAGAACGTTAGGGATAGGAAGGGACCTCAAAAGATCATCTAGTCCAATCCCCCTGCCAGAGCAGGAACACCTAGATGAGGTTGCACAGGAAGGCGTCCAGGCAGGTTTTGAATGTCTCCAGAGAAGGAGACTCCACAACCTCTCTGGGCAGCCTGTTCCACTGCTCTGTCACCCTCACTGAGAAGAAGTTTCTTCTCAAATTTAAGTGGAACCTCCTGTGTTCCAGCTTGTGCCCATTACCCCTTGTCCTATCATTGTTTGTCACCGAGAAGAGCCTGGCTCCATCCTCGTGACACTCACCCTTTAAATATTTATAAACATGAATGAGGTCTCCCCTCAGTCTCCTCTTCTGCAAAGTAAAGAGACCCAGCTCCCTCAGCCGCTCCTCATAAGGGAGATGCTCCACTCCCTTGATCATCTTTGTAGCCCTGCGCTGGACTCTCTCCAGCAGTTCCCTGTCCTTCTTGAACTGAGGGGCCCAGAACTGGACACAATATTCCAGATGCGGTCTCAACATTTTACTTACATTTTATTTTTAAATAAAATGTCTCTTACATTTTATTTTTAAAATTAGTATCTAATATTTTTAATTATTTCTCTATTTTTCATTTTTATTTTAAAAAAAGAGTAGAAAGAACATGAGGAACTAGGAAGAACATCTGTATTTTTTCAATATAAGAAGAACCTATGAGAAACAAAAATGGTTCATATATTTTTTTGAAAAGAACTCTTATTAGAATTTGTCATTAAGTATATGTAGACCACTGTTTTCAGCCTTCTTTTCTGAGTCACTTAAGTACTGTACCCTTGTACTAAGAATGTGGGTCTTTTGTATTTTTCCCTCCTCCCTGCTATGAGGTAATGGAAATCTAAATAATCAGTATTCAGCTCTTAATCCAGTGGTTTTATCTTTTAATTAACACAAACCATAGACAATATTATAAAGATTAAAGAACACACTGACATTTCAGAACACAATGCAGAGTAAACTGTTCAGAGAAAGCTGTTAATGTCTTAGCTTAGTAGAGCAACTTAAAAACAAAGTTTTAATCTGATTGCTTAAACTTGAGTCTTGTGTTAGTCAGAGGCCCACAGTCCCTTGCAGCTGTTCTGCTGATGTCATTAACAAGTACTTTGTGGATTTCCAGTATGAAATGAAGAACTGCGTGTGTACATTAATGACTCCTTTCTATGTGTTTTGCTTTGCATTTGTTGCTTTCTCTTTTGTATTTTGCTTGCTGTGATTTTTAAGTTCTGTAATTCAAGGAGCTACCTCCGTGTATACTTTGAAGCATGTATCATATAGGAAAGAGTTTATTTTAACTGTTAAAGTTATTGATTTGAAAGCCAGCATGTTACTTGTTAACATGGTTAGTTTAACTGCTCTGCTTTGAATTCTCAAATCTATTTGGTCATAGTTATCAGTTTCCTTTTTAATTTAAAATTTGGGGAAAACTAGTTGGGGTCAGCTCAGATGACCTCAGTTCCACCTAAAGCCCTTGGGCCACTACTTCCTGCTGACTGGCTTTGCGGCAGGGTTGTGGTCCTTCCCAATGAGGTTGTTAGAATGGCAGCTTTCAGGTTTTCTTGCAGTAGAGATTTACAATTACATTTGCAGTTAAAGAAACAGGAGAAAAAATATATAAAAAATGACTATGTTAGAGAGTATTTTCAATGAGATAAACATTGATGGAGTGTAAGACTAAGTTAGTTGGAAATTCCTGTATATTTTAAATTAAAACTTTTATCAGAAGAAAAAAAGTTAGTTCTTGTTTTCTAAGGATAGACAAATAAAAGTGTTAAATGCCTATGCTTCATCTGGTTACCCTAGTCTCTTCTTCAATGGGGACAGAGGCACAGGCAGAGGGTAATTTGAGTTATTTTAGCCACTATGTACAAGAAGCCTTTTTATCTGAAGATTCCTGTCCATTTTCATTTATATACTTTAAAAAACCAAAAAATATCCCCTCCTACTTCCTTAATCAGAATCGCTGCTTAGTGTACAAGTACCAGCATCGTACTTCTCTGTCATCTCAAAGTACTTGTTGTCTGGCTATGCTACCTCAAGTTATTAAAGATCTGTTCTGGGAGGAGAATCCTAAACTCCATACTCAGTTGCTAAGTTTTTCCTTTGATTCAGTCACTTGGAGATGAAATGAGACCTTAGAGGCTTATGCAGCGAATAGTGAAATGTGTGCTAGATTACCACAAAATAGTGGAGTTCAATTACAAATTTCATGCACCATCACTGATGTTGCTTAAGTGAGCTGAGTTTTTCCCAAGTTCATATATTGTACATTTTATCAGTAAGCGACTGGCCAAACCATGATGAATCCTTGTTATTAAGTAGGAAAACAATAACAAGGGATGTTAACCAGCCTTTGCCAAGCCATCCGCCTGACCTTTACTTTTTTGGGTACTGATTGTGTGTTCAACAGCATACAAACCTCTGAAAAAAGAAATGCCAATCTGTGTCAGAGAATTTAGAGCACACAGAACACTTGAGCTTCATCTTGCCTAGTGCTGAATGTCTTAACATTTTCTTGTTCTGTAAGTATTGAAGATGAGTTAGATACCTATTTTTAGCAAAGGTGATTAGTTCTGCCTGAAATACTTAACTTTGTGACATTTGAGTTAGTATAACATTCATCTGACCCCTCAAAGAAGAAAGTGGTAGTGATACATCTTAAACTCTTTGGAAGTTTCGTATGAACCAACTTCTTTTTATTGCTCATTAGTGCTTTTGAGGTTAGACTGTTGGGATAAAAGGCTTCTTTGTACAGAGTTCACTGTAAAGCCAGAACAAAACTTACTGAATCTTGCGTCATCCAAGAACAAATAAAAAATAAGAGGAAACTATGTAACTTGTTTCGTTCACCTTCTTACATTACGTTTTACATAGGTCTGATATTCCATTCTTCTAGAATTATGTATTTCACTAATTTAAATGGGAGCTTGAATGTACGAGAAGACAGTTTCCATGTTCATAATATGTAAAATGCTGGCTGAAGAGAAAAAGAGAAATTCAGGTACAAAACTGCATTTGGAATCCACCTACCATGCTGTGGTAGACCTATTCAAGATGGCCTGCTCCAATTCTGTAGTCTTAATGACTCTCTCAATGTTGTGTTTTTCATTAAACTAACCAACCACAATAGGGATGCAAGAACAACATCAAGCCTTATCCCATCATGTTCCAGATATTTCGATTGCTAAATTTTGAACATTGTTACTCAAAATCTGTCAGGAATTAGCGTGAGAAAAAATGTGACTTGAAGTGTTCCAGTCGGCCCTGCCTATTTAGAGACCAGCTTTGAAATCATTTAACATTTGGTTTCATGTCATACCCAGTCTCATTAATCTCTGTATCTTTGGGACTGGAATAAAGTAAACCCAAGTGTGAGAAGGCAATCTGTTCCCCCTAAGAGGATGGTCAGCATAGCACTGGTTTAGCTGACTCTGCTGGAGTGGAAGAAATGATGTGGACAGCTGTGTCAGCTGAGTATGCTTCCTACATTTCGGCTCTGACTCTTCTCTGGGCCTTTTTAGAAGTCGGCGAACTCTGACTTTGGCAGTTTTGGGAGGAATTTGAGTAGCTGTTCTTGGAAGCTTGGTGAGGGGTTTTGGCAAGTGCAGAGGCAGATGTGAGTTTGAAATGGTGCAGAGCGCCAGCCATCCAAGCAGCGGAGCGATGCTTCATTTTTCGGCAGTGTTCAGAGAGATGGTGTTTGCTCAGCGAAACAGACCATATAAAGACTGAGAGACTGGTGAAGTTTTTTGGCAAGATAACAATATGAAGTATCTCATTGCTCAAAGTAAGAAATTTTAATCTGCACTTTTGTTACTTTTGAGTTTAGTGTTTTGTATGGAGATCTCAGGTACTCAAGAAAAGGAAGGCAGTGTTTTATCAAACTAAGACAGTTGTAAAAGTCAGGCTTTGGGGTAAAATGTGCTATCATTAGATCTGACATAGAAGGATTTATTATATGTATCTTTAATAAATATAAGTTTTTTGTTTTGGTTTGGTGTTTTGTTGTTGCTTTTTTTTTTTTTTTAAAACCAGGACTGAAACATTAAGAGATGTGGGGGCTGTTTCCTACATTTTTTCCCCTGTTCTTAGTCATTGTTATTGATATGTCTTTGAGTTTATTCTGGTGCTTCATGGTTGGATGTTCACACTCAATTTCAACAAGCAGATTTGTGCAGTGAATGAACATATCAGGTTTTAGGATGCATAGATGTGAGATGCATTGATTCAGAGGATGCCTCTGTGAGGAGACATTAAAAGCTACAGTTAGAAGGATATGTTTGCTGTAGAAATAACTTGAAAGTTTGGGGGGTTTGGGTGTTTTTGGATTTGGTTTTTTTTGGACTCCCTTTGGTGTTTTTTGGTCTACTTGTCTGGTTCTAAATTTTGTGAAATTTGGAAGATGGGGTGTTGTCCAAATGCTGACAGGGGGACTTTGTAAAAGTTTTGTGTCTAAGTAGTTGGCTAGCTCTTAGAAAGCTGTTGTATCTCTTCCTACATCAGATGAGTGTAGAAAAATGCTTCTGTAAAAAAAAACACAAACCAACACGAAGCAACCAAAACAAAACCCCACTCCAAACCTAAAAACCTCACTCATGTCCAAGTATACTATATATATATAGTCTGTATATGAACCTATAAATACGGAATTTAAAAAAAGGAAAATAGATTAGGAGAGTGAGTGCTCCCTCAGCAAGTTTGCAGATGACACTAAGTTGGGAGGGAGTGTTGATCTGCCTGAGGGTAGGAAGGCTCTGCAGAGGAACCTGGATAGGCTGAATCAATGGGCTGAGGCCAATTGTATGAGCTTCAACAAAGCCAAGTGCTGGGTCCTGCACTTCGATCGCAATAGCCCCATGCAGCACTACAGGCTTGAAGACGAGTGGCTGGAAAGGTGCCATGCAGAAAAGGACCTGGGGGTGTTGGACAGCAGGATGACCATGAGCCAGCAATGTGCCCTTGCAGCCAAGAAGGCCAGTGGCATCCTGGGGTGTATCAGAAGGGGTGTGGTTAGTAGGTTGAGAGAGGTTCTCCTTCCCCTCTACTCTGCCCTGGTGAGACCACATTTGGAATATTGTGTTCAATTCTGGGCCCCTCAGTTCAAGAAGGACAGGGAATTGCTTGAAAGAGTCTAGTGCAGAGCCACAAAGATGATTGAGGGAGTGTAACAAATCCCTTATGAGAAGCGGCTGAGGGAGCTGGGTCTCTTTAGCTTGGAGAAGAGGAGACTGAGGGGTGACCTCATTCATGTTTATAAATTTGTAAAGAGCGAGTGTCAGGAGGAAGGAGCCAGGCTCTTCTCTCTGATGTCCAACGACAGGACAAGGTGAAATGGGCGCAAGTTGGAGCATAGGAGGTTCAACCTGAAGATAAGGAAAACATTTTTTACTGTGAGGGTGACAGAGCACTGGAACAGGCGGCCCAGAGAGGGTGTAGAGTCTCCTTCTTTGGAGACATTCAAAACCCACCTGGACGCGTTCCTGTGTGACCTGGTCTAGGTGATCCTGCTCTGGCAGAGGGCTTGGACTGGATGATCTTTCAAGGTCTCTTCCAACTCCTAATGTTCTGTGATTCTGTGATTCTTTGATTCTCTGAATGGTCCTGTATCCACACTATGTAGGATGGTAGTGAATGAGTCATTCTTGCTAATAATAGTGAACTGGCATTGTGAGGCTGCAGAGAAAACAGGCAACAGTACTGCAGCAGATGCACGAACACCAGTGTGAGAAACACTGTGCCTCATGAATTAACCATCTAAATAAAAAAATAAAATTGAAAGAAAGGGACAAACATTTAATATTATAGTGGTTTTCAAAAGCCCTTTCAAATCTCAGCTTTCTTAAAATACACTTTAGTGGAAAAGTTTGTAACATTTTATTTGAGCCAGCGAAGATTTTAATGGGCTAGAAGGTAAGTTGCGAAGGGACAGTATAAAAGGAACATCTGAAGTTTTATCTGTTAAACAGATTTTTCCAGTCTTTTTCTTTTTTTTTTTTAAATTTTATGTGTTTTTTGAACTGTGCATTCTGGATATCATTTAACTTTCCCCTGCAACAATTTTCCAACTTCAGCTATTATATGACCATAAAGCTATGCTTTTGTGATGAGATTTGAAATTTCTTTTTATAATTTGTGAGCTGTGTCTTCCTTTGTTCAGAAGAGAAGTACCATAGTTTCTCAAACTACTGTTTTACATGTGAGGATTTGGAAGTGATTAAGCTATAGAAGCTGCCATGAGTAACAAACTAGAGTCTCTTTTCTCATGGTCTGAAACTGTAATCACTTCAGAGGGAATTTTCTTCAAATACAAATTGTTTCTACAAACACTGCAGTACAGTTTGCAGTCTTCAACCAAGGCACTATAAAGTGTGTTTGCAGTAAGAAGGATCATCAGTCATCAAGGTGAGGGAAGTGAATGATGACTGCTTTTTCCTCCCTTCCATGTCACGTAGTTCAGAGTGATACTCTTAGTAATGATGGTGGGGAAAGGAGAGACAGGCTTGGTGCACATACTTATTCCTTCCTGCAGGAGTGCTTTGGGAAGTTGTGAGGTTTTTTTAACTGATTTGTAGAATTTTTGTAAATGAAAATTTTATTGCTCAAAACTGAGGTAGTAGTGTGATGGTTGATAGTGTGACGGTTGATTCTTTTCTTTTTGTGGATAACCAAGGGACTGGTTCCAAAAGGGCAGTCATTATTGTCCACATTAAGACTGAACAGTGAATGCGGGGTGGGGGTGGGGGGGGATGTCTTTCGTTCGTTCATTCATTCATTTATTTATTTTTTCTGACTCAGGATCTAGAAAAATCACTTACAGTAAAAGTTGATGTTATTAAACTTGATGAGACCTGATAGCAATATTACCTCTGTACCTAGGTTCTGAGGTTGTCTGCTGCTTTTGTTAATGTGGCCATTAGGACTCGGTATGGCAAAGTGAATATAGCCATATCGCTGTGGCCCTGCTGCCCACTCCCAGATCTTCCAGGAGTGAACGGTATCTCATCTCTGTCTTGGTTCCCCATCCTCCAGTCTTCTCCCATTTGTCCTGCCAAGGCAAGGGTAGCATCCATGATGTGCACCAGGATGGCAGAGCACAGCACCAACACCTCATAGTACCCTGTGACTAGGAAAGTCACAGTGTGGCTTTATGTCCATAACAAAAAAAGACCTCTGGCCTTCAGAAGTCATCAGCTGGGCAGACAAACTTGGTACTAAATGTAAATTGGTTGCCAGCACAAACAGGTGGTGTGTGGATCTGTGTGGTGTGCTCTGTATTTATAAACGGCTTCTCTGAAGAAGCTGCTGTTGATTAGGCTCAGTAATAGTACGGACAAACCTTAAGTGTGAACTTGAGCAGTCTAAACTGAAGCTGTTCTTAATATGCCTTGGTGAAAGAAAGAAGGGAACTTGTCTGTCCTACTGATTTTAGTGGTGTTTATCTAAGAAATTCAGTTTAGATGAGTGATTTTTTTCCAAACTTAATCATCTTTTCAAACAGTTAAGTGTCAAGAAACATACTACCCTCCATGACAGGCCAATAATCATTGTTCTTCACACTGGGACAGCACTTGTAAACCAGATAAAAATAATGAGATTTCAGTGTGCTGCATCTTTACCATGCCAAATGTAGATCGGGACTATAATATTTTTCAGGATACAAACTTTTTCTGTCCTTGAAATTGTATTTCTTTATTAGAGGCCATGCCTGGCTCTTTTCCTGACGCCTGCTCCAGCAGAGATGTGGGATAAGTTCTGGATAGAGAAACACCCTACTGGGCTCAGCAGCTCCTGGGAAGGTGGTGGAGGGGCTCAGAGCCTGGAAGAGGAAGGAGAGGAGGTGGAAGCAGGATGAACTTGAGGTGCTGAATTATTGTAGTGGGTAGGAGCAGCCTGCAATAGAGGAGAAGATGGGAGAAGTAGGCTGGTGAAAAGGGAGAAGCTGGGATATTTTGGAGGGGACGGATTTTAGGGTGAACTTCAAAGTGTGAGTGGGGAAAAACTGGGGCAGAAGAGCTCAGGGAATCAAAAGGGCTTCTGACGACCTGTGACTTCTGTGATTCTGTGACTGTTTTTGGGGAAGTAACTGTATTAAACATATTTTTTGAGATTCGCTTTCAAATGTCTTTTGGTGCCTTTCTGTATACTGGTGAACCTCCATCTTTCAGAAGTATAAGACAGTTAAAACCTGAGTTAAAAGGTACATTGTATGATATTCTAAAGTTGTAGACTTTAGTGAAATAAACATTTTTTTTTGCCTGAAAGTATTTTATTACTTTTTTCCTAAACAATAGAGCAACTCATCTGCAGGTTCACATTTGGCTGTCTTTGCAGGGAAGGACATTACATATTTTTGTTGCTTTTCATGTGCTCACAATTTGCAGGAGGGAGAAAGATTTAGGCTTTCCTGTTTGCCAGACGAGGAAGGTGTAGCCGAGGAGATAAGATTTTGGAAGATCTTTTGGCTAAGGCAATATAAAAAAAAGTTGTAGAAATGTATGTGTTTTTTCTTCTTTGTCTGTATTTTAACCCAGCAAAAATGTGCTTGTTTTAGTTCGTCACTGTAAGGTGCAACTGATCTCATACATGAGATAAATCAACAACTTCAATTTCAGGGAAGTGACTCAAGCACAGTATACTGCAAAAGGAGTAGTTTCTGCAAAATGCAACTTTTAAACAAATGTGTATCAGGAACTCAGTTCATTGCTTACAGTTGTACTGAAAAGAAACAACTGGTTGTATTCACTTTGACTCTGCAGATCTTGTCAGTGTCTGAGTATCTTGGGACAGTGGTTGGCAAAGCAGATAAACCAGTGAAGTCAGTAAGAACTGAAATAAATAGGCTAAAACTCTGGACAGAACAGTTTATGTTCTTTCTTCATACTTTTATATGTAATCTTACTTTATGAAATGTTTCTTACTTGATTTTGAGCATAGAGAAAATGTTTTCAGTATTTCCCTTTAAAATTCTGCTGAGAATGTTTTGAAAACTTTGCTTCCTTCTTGCACATCTGTAATCACTTCTGTTTTTCACATAATGCTCAGATTATGTTAATGACATGTTAATGACAGTTGGCTGAACTAAAGCAATAGTGTTGTTCTTATTGTATCTCCCTTTATGTCCCGGAAATGATCTCTCTCCACTACCCTGCTCGTGCATCTTGCATCTTTTCTCGTGTTCTTGGTGCCTTCAGCTCTGAGTCAGTGACTGCAATCATCTGAAAGCAGTCAGTCTTCTCTGTTCTTATTTTTTATATTATTGCTGCTGTTTAATAATGCTGTTCAAGAAGGTATTAAAAGTCAAGAGCCTGTCTGCTGAAGCCATGAGCTGCTGTCAGTAAGGTCAGTAGGAAGAGGAAGGTGGTTGTGCTCCTGTGTGAAGAGTGGGGAAAGGGATGGTAGCAAGGACTGTGCTGCACAGATTGGAGAAGGATTGGGCACACTTCACTTTCCTTATCTGCAGCTTTTATGTAGTTAATTAATGAGTTTAATTCTTGTCGTCTGCTTATCTTCTGTGAGCATAATTGCTTGGAAAAGACTTTGTTCTACTGTATATTAACTGCTGTCAAAGGCTTTGCAGCAATGCCAGGTGAAAGGGACTTGATTAGTTCCTGATAACATTTGAGTCTCACCATTTACTGTACAGAGGCAGGTTGGAGAGAACAGGTAGAGTCTGTGTCCTGGGAGCTCACTCAGAGTTGAGTTTTGTGAACTATTTTGTGGGTGATTCCTCTGAAGGAAACCCAACTGACAGGGTTCTGTGCCCAAACATCTGGAGCTGAAAGGCAGTGCATTATTTTCATGCTGGCTTTGAAATTGTAAATGCCCAGCTTACCCCGGAAAATACATCTAAGGAATACTTGTTAACATTACAGACACCTGTATCTTCATGATGACGATCAGTAAGATCTCACTAATTAGAATAATAATTTAAAATACATGAAAACTATTATGGTTTAAACTAGTTTTATTCTTTCTCTGTAAATTTTCATGCAAAACAGTGAAGATGGAATCATAGCCAAGGGCACTTAACAGTGCCTTCAGGCCATTACATCCTTTGTGAATAAAGAGTTGCTATGGCCCAGTTTATGAAGCTGGGAAATGCTGAAATGCAATAAGCTAGAGCTGAGATGAAACCTATCCAACTTGCAGGAGCTGGGAAATGTGAAACTGAGGTCTGTCTTCTTGTATGTGGGACTGAACACCTTGCCATCCTTGATGAGATGTCAGGCCCTTGTGACAAGGCTTTCATAAAGTCTCTGTCAGCTGTTGAGAGGTCTGTTTGTTTTAAGTTAGATACTGTTGTGTGCTCCAGCACAAGAAGAGGTTTGCTGCTTTGTCTAGGTTTGTCTGCTGCCCAGCTTTTTACTTTCTGCTATGCTAGAAGACTTGTAAAAAAGGATTTTTTTAAAATCAAAATTACTGTCCTCTCCTTACTTCTAATAAGAAAGTCACTTAACTCTAGAGTGATTATTACATGAAACATTAGTTGGCTTGTTATAAAATGCTACATGGCCAGAGTAGTACATTTTATTCATTCTGTTTTCTTCCTCTGAGTGATGAAATACTTTATTGATAAATGAGCTTGCCCTTTCAGTGTAAGATGTTTATACTATTGTTATGGTTTAAGGGTTACCAGCCTGAAAGGGAAGGACAGGTGGTGTCTGTAGGACCCTGGGGGGTCAGAGATCAGTACTGCTCTCTCCCCATTCTGGCCAGTCTATAAAAAACTGAGGAAGTCCGAGGTTTGCGTGGGCTTTTCATGGTTTCTTGGATGGCTTCCTGTCGCATCTCGGGATGGCTGGTCCTACCACCACGTGCTCGGCAGCACCCGCCGCCATCCGCTCCCTGGCACCGCTGCGGTCCCTGGTGACGAGTCACAGCGGCCACGAGGCACTGCTTGGACACTTCCACTCAGGACTACTGGGATCGGGTTTTGTATATAGTTAAATATCCTTTGTCCCTTATTAATTCCCTTTTCCTTTCCCCTGTTGTTTTTCATTAAACTTGTTATAGTCTTAACTTCCAACCTCGTGTGAAGCATCATTTTCTCTATTCCTTTTTAATCCTCCCCTGGGAGGGCAGGGGACAGTAGAGAGAAATTCCTGCTCCCTGGGCTTGCCCTGAGCCGTAAACTGAGACAACTATGAATAATTCTGTTGCCATTAGAAAATTCCAAAGGAAATACTTCTGCAGAAATTGCTGTTGATTTTTAATTTTTTAGAAAGAAAATATGAAACATGAGTTGTAAGTATATTTATTTTTTTATTGTAAAAGCTTTGTTGAATTCAGAGACTTGTTTGGAAAATATCAAATGTGGAAAAAATGTGTAATTACCTTCAACTTCAGAAAAAAGTATGGTGCATAATTATTTGAATGCATGTATTTATATGGATGTGCCAGCTGTATCATGTACCTTAGGTCTTTCAAACCTGACCTTCATGTAGACAAGCCTGCTCAGTGGGAAGCCTGCTGAGGTCTATGTGGTTTCTCTGTGTGGTTTCACACCCGATGCTGAGTATTTGAGGCGACTGACCTGTAGTAATTGCCTGTAGGTGTGAATCATCCCATGCAGTGGTTGTGGTGGTCTGAAAAGCTTCCAGGAACAGCTGCTGCCATGCTCTGAGGCAGCACCCAGTGCTGTCACAGCATTGCCATTAGAGTCCCTCTGTGGTTGCTCCCAAGGGACTTGTGTGTATGGAAGGGGAAAAGCAAAGGGTACAGAACCGTGGTTTTATATATGTGACAGTGACAATGAAAGGAAGGATGAGGAACAGCATGATGAAACTTGTCTGAACGCAGGTGTGAGACTGATAAAAGCATGTAAAAATGGAGAAACTCAGTTAAAGCGCAGTGAAATATTTTTAAATTGTAGTGACCTCATGAATAGTGTCCTCTGGATTCATGTGCTATGCAGCAGCTGTGAGAACCAAATGATGACAGCTCTTTCCTCTGCCCTCCCATGCCCAGGCGTGAAGCACAGCTCACCTAAATCTACTCATGGAAATGCTGAAACTGCTCAGGAGGCAGTGCTGTAATTTATGCTGTCCTACAGCTGTGCTACTGTTTAGGTATTGCTGATCTTTGTGTCAGATCAGAGCTTTCTTTCTGTGTAGTCTGTCCTTAAAGAATACAGTTTTCAGCAGCAGGATCTACAGGCCGTGCTGCATGACTCTAATTCATCAAGATCATGACCTGCCCATAGTGCAGACATGCCTCCCTAGCTTGCTTCTTCAATTTAGTTTATTCAATAATGCTAGCTGCTGGTGATGTTTAATGATGTTTAATTATTGTTTGTTGATCCTTCCAGGAAGTTTCCTTGGGCTGGTGTAGACATTTCTAATCCAACTGTTTAATATTGGCTCATGGCTGATTAGAATTCTGAGAATACTGTATGAGCATAGAAAATCCAGATAATAACACTTAATAATAGTTTTAACGCTTAATCAAGCTAAGCATTTTCATTTACATGTATTACCTGAAAGCTAATGTAGGCCAGCACTGTTTGGCAGTGACAAGAGTTAGTTTCAGGTCCTAGAGGTCCTTTGAAAATTATAAAGCAATTGACTTCTCTGGGTGTGGACATCCAAAAATCTGGGCGCCAAAGCTATGCTGTTTAGTCACTCAAGGAATCAGATTTACTTGCTGATAAGAAATGGGTTAATGAATGTGTTTTAACAAAAATAACCTTTTGGAGAGCAGTGCGGGAGAACTAATGCTGATGAGGCAATACCAATTCCCTGTTGACCTCAGCTGTCTCCTGTCCTGCTCCACCAGCCTGCCGTGCCTGAACTCCTCATTAGGTCTCCTGGGGCAGTATCCGCAGTATTTAACACATGTGGTTTGCCTGCAATTACTCCTCCTTTACAGGCTGTTGTGCAACACGGAAGAGTCCCACTGGCTGGCAGGTTGATCTTTTGCTCCTGGAAAGGGATGTCGGTTGTTGAGACTCTGCAGTTTATCCCATCTTTAAATAGTTGATACCGTTTTCCAGAGGAGGTCCTAGAGTGCTCATCTCCAAGGCTCTGCAGTCAGCTGCTGCCCATAGCCTAGCTGGAGTAGAGGCAAATAGTGGTTTTGGACTTGCACAAATGCTTTAGCAATTCTCAAGATCCTGGTCAGTGCTCAGCCACAAATAGAAGATGTCCTGAATGATTTTGATTTCTTTTTCCATGTTTCAAAAGCAACCCAAAAGCTTCCTGGAGTCCATCTGTGTTTCCACTACTAGTGCTGCAAAATACAGCAAGTGTGCTGTAGGGTGCATCTAGGTTGACTTGTTTATCCTGGCTATAATGGCTACAGGTGTGTTGCCTATATGCTTTGCATTATAGCTATCATATTTATACCAACTTTAAAACTTTAGTAGCCTTAACAGAAATGCTTCCCTACTTTCACAGCTCATACATGTAAAGAAAACCTGTTTAGGCCTGGGTATTTATTTGTTGATTCACTGGTCAACACTGACAAAATTACTGTTCCAGTCTTTTGTTCTGTAGGAAAATGCACATGTATATATGCAATATATGTATGGGGTATGCATATGAGTACATTATAGTACGTTATAAAGTGTGTGTATATATATTTACATTCCTGGATCTCTCATGTAAAATCACTGTGAAAACCTTGCAGCATAAAATGTGTCATTGTTTATCGGTTAAACTCTAGCATGTCAGTGAGAAGAAGAGTTGTCACTGCAGCTGCTCTGAGGCTTTACTTGGTTAGTATCCTGTTTGGGGGTATATCTCTAATCTTGTACATACACATGCATAGCTTTGAAAACCATGTAAGTGTCATTACACTACTGGGACATGAACAATCTTAGTGTTAAATACTTCCTTAATTTTTTTGCAAAACCAGGGCCCCAAGCATCGTTACAAATGATCTTGTAATGATTTACTATCTTAAAAGTAGAGAGATGAAGGTTAAGATGGAAAAAAATAGAATTGGTCTTTTTGTTGCTTTTAGTAGATTTATAATGAAGCAAAAGCCTCCATTCAGAAGCAAGCATGTATGGCTGTTTTTTCCATTTGAAAACAGCAGTATCTAATCCTTTCTCCTGTGTACTGGAAAACTGGAAGTGTTGTAGTCTTTCCACAGTTTTCACTTGAAGTATATGTTTTTATAACCTGTACCTTTTCTTCTTGGTCAGCTTATCCAGAATTCGAATTAAGTGGATTTTAATAAAAATATTAAAGATTTCTGGAAGTTAAAAAAAAAAAAAGAAACAAACCCAGAAACAACAACAACAAACCAGCCAAACAAAAAAATTAAACCACCACTTCAGTAGTTGAATCTGAATACATTATGCATTCATAGTTGTTTCTAAAAGCCATTGAACAAAACAGGACAGAAAAGAACTGGTATATTTAAGGTAAAGGAACACAGAAAATAATAGTCTGTAGAAAAATCTCTTCAGATACTCTTTACAGATCTGAAAGAATGAAAAATTGATGCAATTCTTTATTTTAAAAGCGATTTTATAAATTCCAGCTGTGATTAATTTTGATAGGCTTCTAGCTGTTATGGTACAGCCCCACCTCTCTATATTAACTACTACAGTGAGAAAAGGATTTTTATTACAATACTTGAAATACGAGTTAGTATCAACCTATTATGTCTAGTTACCATTCATAACATGTTTGTTGACTTTTATAATTGCAACTTAGTTAAATGATTTATAATGTTGTGAACCATTCAGAAGGCTATTAATGGCACTTTGTCTTGTAAAATGAGCCAAAAGTCATACATCTGAAATTTGTTTTCGTTTTTTATAAATATCATGAGAACAGACAATAGCCTGGACTGAAGCAATAATACAGCATGGAGCCAGCCAGACTGAATCCTGTGTTGGAGGGTAATACGAAAGGTTATTATCCACCCTTTCCTTAACTTTCCTCTGTCAGAGAGCACAGATAAGGCATTTTTCAAGCCCTCTTCTGTCTATTGAACAGTGACAGCCATTCATCAGGATCTTGCCATTTACTTGTCATAATAATGATCTTGCAATACAGTAAGGAAATTCATAGTTTGATGCTTGTTCTCTTGAGTTAACTTTAAATTAACTGTGCCAGATTGCTGGGTCAAAAGTTTGACTGACTTAACAGCATGCTTTTTCATAAAGAGTTTGAAAACCTAACACAAAAATAGGTCAGAACGGCATTATCTGAATAGCCTGATAAATTTTCTGGTAATGCAACAAAGAGAATATGCTGGAATCTTTTACGTGAAATGACATCTTGTAGCTGCCTACGCATCAGAATGTGGTTTGAGGTATGTTCCTAACTGACATGAAAAATAAGTTACTTGTTT
>NW_010173137.1:0-84728 GCF_000695765.1 Mesitornis unicolor | reverse complement strand
TCCTGCCGAAATATATTTGCATTTATCCAAATATATGTGTGTGGTGCCTTTATCTGTTACACAAAAGTTTCCATTTCATGACTTATTTGTAAGGATAAGCCCTTGTCAGCAGGGAAGCTGAAAAACTTTTATTTCAAAGTGTTCCTCAGCCTCAAGTCCTTCAGAGAAAATATTCTTTCGATGTGCATCCAGTGACCCTCTGGAGTAGTTAGTGATGTATTTCAGACTGAAATAATTGCTACTGTAGTTGATATCTCACAGTTTGTTGTCTCATATTGGAATGGACAAAGGATCTAAAGACAAACAAGAAATAGTGTTTGAATCTTCAGTTGCTTGAGGGAAAGAAAACCAACTTCTAGCAATTTCCAGACCATTACATTTAAATTGACAAACATGATTTTAACCAGTGTGAAAGGAGGGTGTGGGTTTCTCCTGTTTATGTCAGTGGTGGTTGAATTAACCTTTTGAAATGCAAGATTTGCTCTGTGGTCTTTTCCTCATCTGTATTTTGAGGAAAAACATTCTGTCCCTGTAGTAAGTAATACTAAATATTTTCCAGTAATCCTGCAGTTAAATGAAGCAGGATGTGACTGGGTTTTAGTATGGAAAGTCTCTGGAGAGCTTGAATTTTCTTTTGCTATGTACGCACTGTCAGATATTACTTGGGAAGTTACAGCTGGCATTTTCTGGGCCTGAAGTTGCAAATCAGAATCTCTGACTCCCTCCTTGCCACTGTCTGTTTAACCCACTTTTTCACCTAGAGCATTTCTGAAGAAAGGAGGCTTCTATGAACATTCCTGCCTGGCCCAAGATAATTATGTCTTGAATAGACAGAAAATGCTTTACAATTTTCTATCTAAAAGTCAAATGATTTATCTTTCTGCTGGAGTCTTCTTCTGTTGGAGATGGCAGTAGTATTTCCTCTGTTCTTTGAATTTCCATTTGATCAGGGTGTTTAGGGAAGCTTTTTTCTTGGTAGCCCAGAAAGATAAGTTTTCTTTGAACATTGTGTTAAGTTAGTGTTTCTAGGGTGGGGGAAACATAGTCTTGGAAATCACCGCTTATAGATGAAACCTAAATAACTCATGAGTACAAGGATTAGTCACAGTTGGATCCAAATGCTAGTATGGACAACACCATGTTGTCCAACGCCATTTCTTGTCTGCATTTTTCCCTTGGGTGCAGAATTCTTGCCAGTTTCTCCACTGTCTTGAGCCATTTAATCTGTTGTCTTTTGAAATTTTACACTGAACTGTAAAACTTTTAACATGCAAACACCAAAGGCTTTGACTAGAATACAGTCAAAATGTCATTCCAACATTTTTCAAAACACTCATTATAAATTATGTAGTACATTTAATTCCACTAGATATAAATGAAAAAAAAAATCAACAGATTAATGGAATAAAACACCCTCAAAGACTGTAAACCCCACTGGGAGCTTCTTCCCAGTAGAAGCTGGGAGAACGTACTGGGTTAAGTTATGCCTTGGCTCTGGATTCTCGTCAGCTGCAGGAAGGACCTTGAGACTGATGGACTTCTGGCTTCAGTCAACTCAGTTCTTATGGGAAAATTTTGGTTTTAATGGGGTTTTGGTCAAATCACACACATTACAGTGCTGCCCAGGGTGTATCTGCACAAGAGCCTGACATCCTCCTGCAACGGCCGGGTTTCCTGCTCCAGCTCTGCCTCGCCTGTGGTAGTGTATTCAAACTCAAAAGTCTGTTTTCGTTTTGTAACCCTATGATAACCTTGAAGCAAATGGTTTTTCTGTAACCCACTGTTTCCAATGCCCAAAAATTAAATTTTCCTGGTTAACTTCACAGGATGTCTAGGTGGGTGGGTTTTTTTGTTCTAAGTTCAGTAAAAAAATACCCTTTTCTCTATTGGGGTGTTACTGAAAGTACTAAAACATGTTTTTATGTTCTTTCGCTATCTGGTAAGTTTGATAAATACTGCTTTTTAATACTTGCTGAGTAAGATACCATGCACTTCTGAGAGTTTTGTGGGTGTTTTGGGGTGGGTTTTTTTGGTTTTGGCTTTTTTTTCTTTTTCCTACTTTAGGTTCCTGTTTTATGTGGTGTTTTAGTAGTGTCCAAAGCCTATTTCAGATAAACCAGGCACAGTGACTTCCTTCTGCTGAGAAGGCTGCACACAAATTGTAGTTTACGTTCTGCTGAGCCCAATGTGCCTGTACAAAACATTTAAAAATGTAATTACTGTTATTAAAGGAGACTGGCCAATATGTAAGGGAATTTTGCCTGATGATAACTGGAGAATGGCAGTGGCAAAGTTTTTTATTATATATGACACTTGTTGAGTTTGGAAGCAAACTGAAAGAACCCTAGTAGTTTTTGTTCCATGTTTGCTGACTTCAACACTCTCCTTAAAGGCGATATTTCACTGATACCATTGGCAAAAATTATAGGAGAAGTAGAAAAGCCAAAGAGGCTGCCATCCTGCAGCACTGGCAATTGTGAAGGATACACTGGGGAAGTTAGTGAACGCCAGCATCTGTACAAGCAATGCATTTTGCTTGCATAGCCAGCCTCTGGTTGGCTCACTTATGGGGAGTGATAGCAAAAAAGTAGTGGCACTGATTAGTAATGAGGCTTAAGTTACTTAGTGTTTTGGGCAGGAGTATAGTTTAAACAGAAAAATCCTGCAAAGCCATTTGTAAGTTATGCTCTCAGATTCACTGAAAATGTCATCTTTTTCTATGTAAAAAATGATAGGTGTTCATTATGTATTATTCTCCTAGTTCATGGTTAAAAATTGTATGTATGCACATCAGGAAATGTGAGTGTCAAGGTCTGGTTAGATGGTGGGATGTCTATTACAGAACTAAGAGCATTGTTGTCTGTACTGGGATATCTGAGCTGTAATGTCATGTTAATTAGTGTATGAAAAGTTGGCCTGATGGGAAAATGTATAGTGAGTAGAAACAGTAAAATGTAATTAATAAGGAACAGGCAAGTGGATGCTTTTAGGGGTGCATATCCTGGCTCACCAGACTGTTGTGGTGAACATCTATTAGAGAGCATTGGCTTCTGTAGGCTTTCAGAATGGCTCAGTAGCCAAACACATTATCAGACTTAGGATGTTTCAAGAAGTTAGAAAAAACATATTGCCATCTTCTAAGCAATAATGAGTAACAGTCTATCATAGAATGGTTTTGGTTGGAAAAGACCTTTAAGATCATCAAGTTCAACAAGTCTACATAAGTGAAAGGGTTCTTTGATTTTCTTTTCCTAAAATAAAATTTTGTAATTATATGTTTTTAAAAAGCATAAGAGAACTGTTACTATATGGAACTGTCATGAGCATTAATGTAGTCTGCTTTTACCTCCATTGAAACTCAGCGTAAACACTATTTGCCTTCAGCTTGGAAAGGACCAGTTGGGTGGACTTTAGGGGGGGGTTGGTTTTTTGTTTGTTTGGGGATTTTTGTTTTGTTTTGGGTGGTTTTTGTTGCCTTTTTTTTTTTTTATAAAAAGGAACTCTTGAAAATTTAGATTAGTTCAGGGCTGTATTTTGCAGTTCATAGAATCTACTGAAATCAGAGATGGTTATTTAACTCTATGACAGATGGAGCCAGGATGTCTGTATCATCAAAGAGAGGAAAAATGGAATGTGAGTGAGCACCAAAGTAGTAAATATTATAGTAATTGGAGTGGACACACTGGGAGGGTAAGGATGGATACATTGCTGTCACTCTTTTTTCAGCCATCAGCTTTGAAGCCAGCTACTGGTCTGTGTAAGTGACCTCTCCAGCCTAAGCTGAAAGAGGTTACAGGGTTATGTAAACCTACAGCTCTATATAAACCTTTCAGGGACACCTATCCAGAGTGTTTCTCATGGTGACAGGACAGATGTGCTTCTTGCAGAGGATGAACTAGATGATCTGAATTTGTCTTTACTTCTGAAGTTATTTTACAGCATGACCTTGGTTGTGAGCTGGAGTTTCCTCCAGCTTTTGAGTGTTTCCTCTGTCTTCTGTTATTAACTACAGTCAGCTGGTTAGAAAAAAAGAGTCTTGATGAAATATATCATTAAATTCTACATCTTTGAAATGCTGAATGTTACTCATTTTTGGAAACATGAGGCAGTTAAGACAGTGAGGGGTGGGACTCAGGTTGTCAGGTTATAATGTCCTTTTAACTTCTGGAGATGGAGCTTAAAATTTACTACATAGTCTATAATACTTCCATTGCAAAGCTGTTATCTTGTTTGTGTGGTAGTCTTAGTTTCAGTTTCCAGACTGGGTGATTTTTATAAGCCATTATGTCAGCATTATAATTTAGCTTAAATGACTCTTGTTTTTCTAGGGTTTATTGCTGTAAAGTGTTTTTTTAACCCTCAGAGCTTTTTGCTTTGTTAGTTACATCAAACAAGGCAAGTTCTTTTGGTTTTATTGCAAAACTGAGAACTAGTTCTGAGTCTTGTCTAGGCAAGGAAATTTGACTCAGATAAAGAATAGTGGTGAATTAGAGCTGGAACTAGAACAAGCTGAATGAGACTTACTGGGAACTATCTTGTGGGTAGTTAGTAAAGCTCATCTACTCAACCTGCCCCCTTTCTGGTGTTCGGTACAGACAGTAGATTGTGAGTCTTTCCATTACATGGATGTCAGTAACTGTCTGTGAAATATCCTGGTATAGTGTTTGTCTTTTCCACCTGATTCTGTGAAGCTTAAAACCTCCAGTTGTCCTCAGTTAAACTTAATGCAAAATATAGTGTAATGAATCTAAAAATCACTGTTGATGGTCTCTGTGAAATATGTGACAACAGATGATGGGATTTTGAGTTGGATGGGCTTCAGTTTCTTTTACAACTTTCAGTATAGGAATTTTATGCATTGATTATACTGAGAAAAGAAGGTGGGAGTGGGAAGTTGAAAACTCAAGTGGCCAGGAGTTAAGGAAATGTCAGACTTCCAAATTTTAAGCATGAACATACAGCATAATTTGGCTTTCAGTTGTAGGACTACAGCAGTGGGATCTGGGAGGAAAGGAGTTGTCTTTTTTCTCTCTTCTCAAATGACAGTGGTTTGCGGAGTTGGACAGAATGTGCTAGATTTCATTTTCCTCTGAAAAAGATATACTATAATTCTACTCAATTGTAGCTCCTTTTTGAGCAATTGTTCTGTTTTTGTCCCTTTGAATATTTTCTTCTAAGTTTGTACCACATCTTGATATGGCATAAAATAAATCTTGAGACGCATAAGATGGTAGTTGACATTGCCAAAGCTGCTATTTAATGGGTCACATCTTAATCTGGCTTTCCAGTTTCTCAGTTTAAGTAGTCTGTTTCCAGACATCATCTTCAATTTGCTGGGTAGTTGGTTTAAAGTTGCTTTGGAGCCATGCTTTAGAGTTTGCTGCACCTTTCCAGTTAGAGCAAATTAGCTGGCTCACCTGGCTTTGTGCACAAAATCTATGTGAATAGATGGCTGTGTTTGTAGAGAAAGACCAGACAATTTGCCTAAAGAGATCTGATAAAGGAGGAAGAAGATTCTGGCATCAGGTGAGAGGCTAGGGTATCTGGAAATATTTGCTAAAGAAAAGGTTTTTCCCTTCCTATCCTGGCACGTAAAAAATACGCAGTGGCCATGTGCTGCCCCTGTCCACATCCTCTGCCCCTTCCAGTATAAGCATGAATTTAGCAATAGGGATCCCCTCCCAGGCCTCTGTCTGCCTGGTTTGAGGATTAGAGGCACTAACAGTGGCTCAGTCAACAGGCAGGCAGGCAGGCAGGCTGTCCTGCACCTGTATTTCAGCTTCCCATTTGTGCTTGTTTGACTGCTGCTAATAATATCTTGATTAGCACATGAACTCTGCCTAAAATCACAGCTTCCGCATTTAATGAAAATTGATTACTGCTTCCAGAACTAGGTAATAAAAGAAGGTGGTGTGGGGGGTGGAAATCAGCTGGAAGACTTGGCTGAACTACGTGGCTTTCATATAAATAGCTTTGCTTGTGATGAGCAGAAAAAAAAAAAGTTCCCCTTAAGGTAAGGCTTGAGGATTTTGTTTTTCTTTTCAATTGTCAGTCTTGAATCTTTAAAGTTAGCCTAAAAGAATGTGTTTATTTTTCTTGTAGAACTTGAAATCTCCTGTACTAAACAAACATATTGAACTCGAGGCCACTTTACATCATGAACTTCTTGAATTATCAGCAAAGCAGTATGAAAGATCTTCATTCCTGTCCTGATAACAGTGACAGATGTGAGAGACCCTACAGAAACACACCCATTATCTATCTTCCTCTTTTTGTCAAAGAAACAGTGTCCCAGGTCAATTCTGGAAGTTAAGAACAAAGCAAAAGACAATTAATGATTAATTACTTGTGCTTGAAAAGGTAATTTGCTATTACTTTGGCAGAATAAAAATGTATTTGGAAATGACGCTCAGAGTACAGGACCAGTTGCCATGTATTATATTTACTGTTTTGAGTGAGGGAACTGAAGGGGGAAATAAACTTCTTAGGTTTTTTTTGTGTGTGTGCATGTCTGTAAGAGTGGTTATTTTACAGAAAGATTTATTGCCATGTAATCTTCTGTGAATCATCATAGCTTTATAAAAATAAAATTAAGTAAGTGAGGAGTTTGACTGCCAGAAAAGCAGTGAAATGAGGAATTGGCTATTGAATTCATTACAGTTTGAATTGGAAGATTTATTCAGAAATATCTAGTGTATCTTTTAAATTCTGTGCAAAGCTGTTGGTTTTATATCCACTGTAACAGCATTTTGCAAAAGGCTAAAAATCCAGCCAAGTAATGCTTAAGCTAACATGTATCCATGCATGACAGCACTAACACTGCTGAACTCTTTGTGAGTCTTCCTCTATCTTTACTATGCCATAAGCCACTTCTTCAGTGTAACCACAGAATTTGTTTCTAACATCCACTTTATTGCAGTTTCCAATAAGAGTTTTTGAATACTGAAGGATAAGTAGCAGCATCTGTTAAACCACATTCATGATATAATTTCCATTTCATGCATCTCTCAAAGGATCAGAATGTCAGGAAAGTGAAAATTAGAAGACCAATCAAATAACACATAGCTATGCTGAACTCCTTAGAAAGCTAGAAGGGCTCGTAAAGTGATTTGCTGCTGTCTGGTATATGTTTACCTATTGCCCCTTTCAAGATAATTTATTTATCTCTGCTGAATGCATTTTATCACAGCTAACCACTACAAAAAATGGATTTTGATGAAAGTGAGATATGAGATCTGGCTTTCAAGGATCAAGTGAGCCCACACCTTTTGAATTTAAAGAACTAATAACTTGTATGGGGATACACATGAAGACAAGCATGCAAAGACATGTTTAGGTTTAAGAGTATGAATGGTATTTGAACTCTAAACATTTCCCATCCTCTGAGCTGGATACAACCTCTACTCAGCTGAAATGTTGCAAAGTAAGACTAAAAATGGCTCAAATTAACTAATGCTACTCTACTAATAGAATAGTAGAATCATTTAGGTTGGAAAAGACCTATAAGATCATTGAGAGTGTAGCCATTAACCTAGCACTGCCAAGTCCAACCATGTCCCTAACTGCCACATTTACCCATCTTTTAAATACCTTCAGGGATGGCAACTCCACCTCTTCCCTGGGCAGCCTGTTCCAGAGCTTGACAACTCTTTCGGTGAAGAAAATTTTCCTAATATCCTTTCATCTTTCCTCTAAACCTCCCCTGGTGCAACTGTGCCATTTCCTCTCGTCCTATCACTTGTTACTTGGGGGAAGAGACCAACACCCACATCACTGCAACCTCCTTTCAGGTAGTTGCAGAGTGATAAGGTCTCCCCTGAGTCTCCTTTCAACCTTCATGTTTCAACCCAGCTGTTTTTGCATCTCAGCTGGGGAGACCAGCCGCTCTGCAGTGGTAGCTTGCCGTTGCCTGATTGTACCAGAGGATGGACATGAGTAAATCCAGTGTAAGCGATGAGTGATTTTGGAACCCTTAAACTTGCTGTGGACAGTGCAGGCTTATCTTCACCTGCTACCTGGCAGGTTTATTTGTGTAGTGTAATAGCAGTCTCTCACTTCCCACCCCCCTTTATTGCACTTTCTACAATCCTCGTTTACAATAATCTTGAAGGCCAGACTTCTGTTGTTAAATAGAGGAGTTCAGACTGAGCTACTCTGAGATGCAGGTAAAAACATTAATGTTTCTCTCATCCTACATGACTGCATTTGAATTATTCTTTCCAGTGTTGGAGGAGAGCTCCTTTGAGAACCTGATGTGGATTAGTGCTATGGAAGTTTCCTCAAAGAGGACAGGAGAGAGGCTCAGTGTCTTGCAGTGTCTGTGGGTGCTTTGCCAAGCACTCAGATGGTGTAGTGTTGCAGTCCCCACTAATACGTATTTATTTCACATTTGGTAACTGTGAGGGGAGGAAATAGCATCCTGGGCTTATAAAGCTTCAATAGCTTTAGCAGCATGAAAAAGTCAGGAGAATTTAAATTTCTGAAACACAACTACTGTTCTGAAGCTCTGCCCTTGTAATAAAGATCACTCTGTCAGGGAATCTGGGGTATTGCATTCCCAGATCTTTAAGTCAGTGCTGTAGCTGTGTCTGAGGAGCTCTTTCTGAAAGTGAAATGAAATCCTTTTCTGTCCCAAGTAAATCATAGAGATTTGTCATTCTCATTTCCCAGAGACTTGCAAGAACAGCTTTCACTGCTGACACAAAATTTTTACTTCCTAAAGCCTCCATTTGTTTGAGGGTAGCTGAATCAAAACCTTGTGCATGTAGTACAGTACAGTCAGTCATGTTGAGTAGTGGGTGCCCAGGAAGGGCAGGCAACATCCCTAGGTACAACTCGCTGTAAAGGACACCTTCATAGAGGTTCCATTCCTCTGGGCAGCCCATACAAACTGTGATTGCAACCAACAGAAAAATCCCTTGGATACTGTTGTGGCATGCAAAACATTACATAAATACACCACTAATAAATTGGGTGTGGGAGTAAGAGCTGGGGAGAATACACTTCTGGTTTCAGGGAGAGGGAGGGGGCATGGATATGGGTTATTTGACGTAGAAGCAATGTGCTAATGAGGCTCTAAAATCTGCATAGGCTCTACCTCCTATTTCTACTAGAGAATTCATGCCTGTGGCAATAATTTGAGAGATCCTGGGATCTTAGCCTGAAAGTGAGCTGTCTTTTCCTGTTCTCTCATTGCTGACTGCATTTTTGTGCCCTTTACCATAAGAGGGGTGAGATGTCCTGCTATGTCTTGGGTCTTGTCATAAATTTGCTTCATATTTGGATATTTTCAAAGTGTTTTGCTACTTCTTCCACTTTCTCATAACTCAGTGGCTAATTCCTCTACAGCTGTGCTTGTATGGATAACCAGTTTCTTGATACACCCATAGAGAAGGATGAGTTTTTATCTTTCAGAGTTGATCTCGACCCCTTTCTTTCTTTAGGACTAATCCAGTTCTTTAATCAGTTGCCAGAGGTTGTTTTAGGCACTCCATGTGCCAATTTTTAATAGCATGCTGTGTTCTTTACTTGTGACAGCAAGTATATCTTTATTAGTCATGAAAAGGTTAGAAGCATCCTAGCAATTAATTCCTAGTAATACGCATCCTGCCTTTCTGCCTTATTGCAGCACTCCAAGCATGCATATTCAGCCTAAATACTGTACAAGCTGCAAAGACACTAAGACATAGACTACTATATAGTAGCATGCTTATTACCAAAACATATCTAAAATATGAGAGGGTTTGGTAGCATTGTGAATGTAACAGAGTTTATGTACTAATATTTATTTTAGCATTGTTTGTTTAAATCCTCTTCTGTACAGCTTCCTGTGCTGTTGCTCCTATATTGCCTGGACATTTCTCCACAAACAAGATGAGACACAAACAAAACATTTCTGTATCAAGAAAGCCAGGAACAGGATACAGCTGTATCATATCTCCAACAGGAGCAATAATGCTACATTGAGTTGCAACATGGAATTTATCTAGACTCCTACCTGCCAGTATTATGCAGTCATTAATCTCTTGATTTGTTTTCAACTCTAGAAGTAATGAGTTGAGAAAGATCTTCACTAAAGATAAGAAACAGTCTTTTCATTTTCATGTCTTTTCATTGTTACTTTTGTTTTTCTCTTTTGAGTGCAAACGAAATTTCTTGTTTTGCTGATCAAAAAAGAAGGTAAAAATCTTGGGCATGAAGCGTTGCAGTCAAAAGTGAAGAACCCCTGCACTGTGGTCAAAAAAGTTTACAGTTCAGCTTTTAGGTACCACTGTGCAGAGGAGTAATGGTTTGAATATTGAGAGAATTTGTAATAAAAGTACTGGAGAGAGAAGGAATTCATATAGTCAGCAGTGATGTAGCACTTGTGTGCTCTGGTAGTAAGTCTGACTTAAGGTCAAGGAGTACATCTTCTTCTCTTTGCTCTGTTACTGTTGCAGAAATTCCTAATTTAGTTTTTTTACTTACTCCTCCTAGCGACACTTGCTAAATCTATAATGCAGCATGCTCATTTATCGTTCCTGCTTTGAATTTTTCTGCGCTGTAAAATTTCCAGGTAAAGGCAGCAGCATGCTGTCCCTCAACAGCCGCAGAAAGTGCTTTCCAACTTGGGACAGAAGTCGGTACCCATGACTTGCCATTGCTTTTGAAAATTAAGAGATACTGGCAGGTGCTTGGACAGTCTGCTGCAGTCGTGGTTTTTCATTTTGCTAAACTTGAGAGCTTTAGCAGAGTCCCCACCACAAAGTGCAACACTTTGACACTGCCCTGCATCCACCCTGCTGCTGCGACTTCATTTAATACCTGTTACTTCACTATGTTTTCTAAAATGCCAGCACTGTAATGTTATTTTATGCAGTTTTCTGACCTCATACTTGAAAAATCTATTAATCGCCTGGTTATTATTATCCCTGCCAGCTGCTAACTCACTGCAATTTAGGATATTGCTAAACCCTGCTACTTTACACTCCCTTTGGACTCTTTTGTCATGTTGAGGACCCCTCTAAAGATGCTGGCTTCTTTCCCACTCCTCCCTGTTTGAGCAGCCTGTCATCAATCCTCCTTATTCTTCTTATTGCCAGTAGTTTAGGTTTATTTTGACTTTTTAAAATGAACACTTGCTACTCTTACATTGAAAGCTAACATCTGAAAACCTGCAGAGCATCTGTAGTCTGTATAAAGCTTTTGTGTTGATTTTGTGACTCTCTTTCTGCTGTGATATGCAGCAGCATGTCCAACATAATGGGGATTCCACGTCTGGGTGCATAAAACAATGTTTCTGCCAGTTCATCAGCAAGGAGCCTTTTTCTTTCTGTATTCTCACAAGATCTTCCTGGCAGTTTTTCAACACTAATTAAACACCTAAACTTTTACTGACCATTGTATGGGAGTGATGGAAGAGTACCCCAAATGTGGACAAAGAAAGAGGAGTTCCTGTAGCTGTGGGAACAGTTTCACCGTCTTACTCTCTTTAAGGTTTGCAGTTTGACTTTGTGTGCTGGTGGAACCTACCACTGATGCAGGTGATCCTGGCTGGGATATGTCTGCTTCTGGTACCCTTCTTTTGGCATGGGCTTTTTTAACATGAAAATGCCCAACTAATGTCAATTGCTTTGGGCAAGGTATGGCATTTTTGGTGTCAGGGGGAACACAGCAATGGAAAGACTCTTTTGGTGTGTCATATATCACCTGTGGTAAGGATTATTTTCCAGGCGTTTTAAGCCAACTTTGTGTGCAGGGGCAATCTCAAGGGAGATTAGTAAAATGCTTCATATAGGTGGGTACGGGTAGGCACAGTATTGGCCAGTGTGTGTGAGTACCAGTCGTGGTGACGGTCCCCTTCCCTGTGAGGCTGAGATTGAGGTGACCATCAGATAGGTGTCATGCGATGGGGTTGGTATGGTCTCTTCTGTGGCCAACAGAGCCTCTGCTAGGCAAATGGGAAGAGCTGGAGCTGGGCTCGTCATGATGGAGGTGCTTGGACGGTTCCAGAGGAGCCCTGGGGAGAGCAGCAGGGAGGGCTGTGGAAGACATGCGTCCCTCAGGGACACACTCCCTTATATTCTGCACGTAATATTGGCTGCTTCCATAGAGCAAAAGATTCAGAATACTTTTGGAAATATCTTTTCTTGTGAAAGAATTAATATGGCTGCAGGAGTGTGTAAATTTTTTTTTCTTTCCCCATGTGCCTCTCTGGTCTGTGGGTGTGTTTTGGCTGTGGGATGAGGTACTTGCCCTTGGCCCAGACTTCGATGTGGCAGGAGCACTTGTTCAGAATCTGACCCCTTCCTCTTGTTGGGCAACGTCTGTATGTGCACGTCTGCACTTTTGGTACTTAAATGCATGCACTGGACTGAAATGTGGAGTATTGGAGCCTCTTCTGCTCTTGTTTTCTGCCTGCTCCCCATATGGATTTTCAGATGAGTCCTTTGGTCTGATACTGCTTGCATACTTTAAAAAGAAGTCCTGCATGGAAATCTCTGATTTTTTTCATGGTCTTTGTGACTTTTCAGGTTATTTTATCTTGAACTAGTCCCCTGTCCTCTGAGAGTTTCCTCACCCGTCCACATTGTTGTCTGTCATTTAGTGCTAACCCAGCTCCCTACCTACCTTCCTTCTCATGCTCTTACAAACAGCTCAATGTACTTTGGAAAAAACAATTTCTTAAACACTCTGATTTTTTTGTCCAGTTTACATCTCATGACTTTCTCTTATTTTTCCTTTAAAGCTTTTTACAATGTTAGGGATGATCGTATTAAAAAGTTCTCTTTACTTGGAGTGACCTACGTTTTCCCAAATCTTACTGAACTGCACAAATATTATTCCTCAGGACAATATAGCAGTAAATCTCTGACTTTAGCACCTACCAGGTGAAAATCTCATTGTGCTTGAATGAAATAACAAAAGGTCCCTGCGTGACAGGTCAGTGTTTTTCTCCTGGCAGAGCTTGGAGGCAGACAAACAGGATGCAGGGACTCGCTTTCTTTGGCGATGTGAAATGAAGCTGTTGGGCTGCTCATAAAAGTAAAGTCTGTCTCACAAGTTTCATTCTTCCTCGGCAGCCTTCTGAGGAGCATTTCTGGTTCAAGCCAGGGTCATTGAGGGGCTGCAGCTCTAGGCTGTGGCTGGGAAGCACATATCCAACTGAAATGGCGTTTTCTCTACACCTGCAAAGGGTGGCAGGTTGGCCTCCGTGAGCTTTGCTGGTCAGGACTAGGGGAGAGAGACAAAATGATGTGCTGTATGGCAGAAATGCCCCTACTTCTAGGGGCCAATGTGGCAAGGGCTGCTTCACTCAACCTGCGTGTACTTGGAACGAATAAGGGTGGATATTGGGCTTTATGTAACCTGGGTCACGTCATATGGTAAGTGAAGAGCTGAGCTGAGCATTCAGGTTTTCTGCAACTCGTTCCTGCACTTTAATCACTGTTCCTTTCATTACTGGCCAAATCTGTAGCTTAATTCCCTGTTGCAGTATTTCTAGCCCAATTTTAATAACTTTATGTTCCCCTGCGAGTGTGAATCAATGGCCTGGTAGAGGCTTTGAGGCTTTTGCTACAGTCATCTTAAAGCTTAAATGATTGTCCTTGCTGCTACAACTAGATATGTTTTTAGTCATGTATTGTGCAGTATGTCTGAGTCCTCCACATATGTGCTGAGTCCTATATGTGATATAATGCTACTCCCCATAGTAATTTGAGAACAGCCCTGTACTAACTCCAGGACAGCGATTGTCTGGGCCCTGGTGAAAGTCTTTGGAAAACAGCAGTTTCGTGAACCTGTCTTCTCCATTTTGTCCTCTCACACCCTTGGCTTGCTAGCAGCTCTGTAGCATCTGCCTGGGTATCTTCTAAAGTATTCAAATGTTTTGTGAAGTTCTGGTTCTTACCCTCATTGCTGAGATAATTCACAAGGATGGATATGCAAATAAGACATGATTAAGGATAAAATAATGCTTGCTACTGTTTTAATAGAAGTCTTTAAAGATCAGGGCTGTTTTCAGTGAAGTGGGGCTCTTATGGCTTGACTTTTTTTTTTTTAAAGAAAACTGTGTATAACCAGAGTTTTGCTCACTGAATATGTAATTTCAGCATGATTAACTCACAGAGTTAATCCTATGGAAATTAAAATGTACTGTTGGTATTTTTTAATCCCAAATCATTTTGGAATTAATGGCACTGACCTCTATATATGTGCAGATTAAATGAAGAAGAAAAGTGCCATAACCAGTGTAGAGAAATTGAAAAGAAGCATGAATCCCTTAGATGGAGAAACAGTAACTCTTGTGCTTGCAGAAACTCACTGGGAAAGTGATTGTTTTGCAACCCACAGCAGAAGGCAGGCTGCAGCTCAGAAGGATGGAGAGCCTGTCCAGTCACTGGATATTTCAGCTGCATGAGGGGCTGGCACCAATCCATTTGCTGAAAGATTTTACAGATGTGAGTTAGGCAGGGCTGTTGTTTTAGGCAGCCGCTGTGAAGCAGGAAATGATCTGTGTGGAGCAGACGGTTAACGAAGAAAGATGCAAGTGAGTTGTACCTCTCCGGGATGGCTAAAGGGATGCGGTTCTGAAAGTTGACCTTGTAGCATTCAAGTTTAGGAGATCATCACATCTGGCATTGGCATACGATACAGCTGAATCCTTGCTAAGCTGGCTATGAAAGGCTGGATGATGTTATAGAGCTTTGATAATGGATACAGAGGTCTTTCTGCTGAGACAGAAATGCAAGACATCTGCATGTATTGTGTTGTACTCATGATGTAGAGAAAGTTGCACTGTGATACTACTAATCTTTGACATGACTTGACACAACTTCCAGAAACTAAAAATATTGTTCCGTATGTGTGTATAACTGCTTCAGGATAGAACAGAGAAAATACAGTTTGTATGTGTAGCAGTTTATACCCTGTAAGTTAAAATGGCTTTAAACAAAGGTAAATCTAAAATTAGTCACTACCACTTCAGGCATTGTTGTTTTATGCTGTCAAGTACATCAAGGTGATGGAGGTAGTTTGTGCTGATGAGTGCAATGTGCACTTTTTGATGACTGAAGTGGGCTATAACACACTCGATAAACAATAATTAGCTAAAGATGCCAACAGATGAAAGAAAGTTTGTATTCTGACACAAAGGCAGAGCATAAACAAAAATGTGATCCTTTCGCATTCTATCATGTTTCAGTGTTTAAGCTGAACTTTCTGTACAATCTTAATATCAATTTTGCTTGCTTTTTTATTACAGGAAAGAGAAAAGTGGTCTAAGTTAAAAGTTAAAATTCCTATTTTAAAAATATTCAGAAGTTCAGAATACTAATTTGCAAAATGGGAAGGCTAACTTAATGATACCCTGTCAAGCAGGCAGCAAGTTTTATGCTATTTGACTCAGTAATCCAAAGTAAACAAGGTATGTGCTACTCCACCTGCATGAATTTCATGGATTTTACAAATATACCTTCATCAGTCAGCCATAGTCTCTGTAACTTTATGAGTGCTCCTAGACTTCAGTAACTGCTTTTCTACCCAACCTAACATGCTGCTTGCTCCTTCTGCAAGGCTTCACTTGGCCGAAGTGTGTCTATCTAATCTCTAGCTGTGCATCCTAGTTAGTTTTTTGTTGCTGGACTTTTGTTCCTGAATTTGATTTTTTTTCCCCTAGCTATAGGGCTCCACAAGGTCAGGATCTGTACATCGTGGTGGCAGCTCAAAGCTTGGCCTATTATCAGTACTTTTACCTATACTGTGTGTTTTCAGAATCCTGGCAGTCGATTCATTATATATATGTCCTGTTAAATAGCTTGAGGAGATGCATCCTGTTTGGCTTTCACTCAGAAACTGTAATGATAAGTTTTCTCTCTTTATGAGCAGTGTAAATGTATGCCATAAAGAGAGCAATAAATTAAACTTTGTTAGCTTACCATTTACTTTTATTAGTAATTCTTTTTTTTTAACTTTTAAAATGCATTTACTGCAGCAAAAATGTGGTCCAAACCCATTATGAGTAATTTAAACAGTATTGTTATTCCAGAAATGTTAAGCAGTCTGAATTCATCAAGATCCTCTCTTTGCTGAAGTGTGTGGTTGGGTTGGGGGTTTTTTGTTTGTTTTTTTCTTTTTCTTCACACATTTTCAGATGGAAATTTTTCTTAATTCTTAGAAGTGATTAGAGCCTGTGGTATCAAGTTTTTCCCAACTGTATGAAAGGAACAACAACACACTTGCGTCTTTTGTATCTTATGGAATCCTATCCATGTCAAGGGGCCCTATTTGTTACCATAGTTTCATATGTCTGAAGTATAAAGGAAAAATGCAGTTAATCAAATCTCAGGCCTCTGAGTTACATCTGCTGGGTTTGATTTCCATCACTATTCATGGTTATGTCATTTAAGTGGCATAGTGTTTCTTACAGCTATTGCATATTTCCCCAGCATTCAGTAACTGCAATGCCAGTGGAGGTCAGCAGATGAGCTTTCACTCATGTGTTCCCTAAAGAAAGCAAGCAAATATGGGAAAGGGTTTCTCTCACTGGAACTTGCAAGGATATGCTGATTTAATTATACCTTATTTTCTAATCTTAACTATGGGATTTGTCTTTTATTAATTTTTGTTGAGTCATTCATGGCTATGGTTTTGTAGATACTGGCAAAGTGGTTTAACAAGCCAGAAGTCAGTGCCCTTTTGGGCAGTGAGACTTACGGCCTTGTGGTTGGGGTAGGAACTGGACTTAGCCATCAGGCTAGATTTAAATTACAAGCTCCCTATGTATTCTGATTTCTCTTAAACATTATAGAAGGTTCTTGCAGTTATAAAATGGTGCAAAATCCAACATGAGCATTTTTAAAAGGGGTTACTGAGCTCAAAAATACAATACCCAAATAAGCATAAACAGAAGTATGTATTTTTCTGATTCAAAAATCTGTTTCCTGTATTTGGAGTATGATAGACCACATACACATTTACTGTTTTATTCCTGTCTTCCTCTCTGGACTGATAGTTTTGTGCTCAGGAACTTCTGATTCAGTCTGAGGTTTTTTGTTTATGTTTATGGTTTTGGTGGTGGTGTTTTGTTTTTTCCTTATGAATTTACTTCTACCATGTCATTCCACATATGCGTAACAGCACGTCTGAAATTCCTGGAGTGATTGGAGGGAGCCATGGCCCACATAAACAAACATGCTGCCTCTTCAGTCTCATGGTTTTAAGTCATTTTGTCAGTTGTCCTATCTAGTATCTGAACGCACTTGTGCTTTATAGCGTATGTTGCCAGGAGAAGGGCTGATATTCATGACCAGAACTTGAAGCTGGCAGAGTTTGCAAAGAAGCAGCAATACAAACTGGGATAGGCCACTATAATTTTCTGTATTTGTCAATACCGCATTTGAAATAAATATTTTTACAACCTAGTGACATGGATGATAAATGACTGTTTGCTGCGTTGTACCACATAATCTTGATGAACTGACACATCATTGGGAATTTGTATCCTTGGGGCAGGCTGCTAAGGAAAACAAAGTTGCTGTATGAAAGAGCTCTAGACAGTGAAGACAGTCAGTCTTTTCATATGTAATTTGAAGGTGTACTAAAACCAAAAATGATAAAGTGACTGCTGTGTCTCAGTATTTGCATTCGTTGGGTGTGTCTAGAAGGAGTTATTTCCAAGAGTGTATGAAGGTGGGACTAATTACTGCAGTTATGCTAACTGATTTCATCATGGAAAAGCTAATGATAGGAATTCACAGCCAAGTCATTTAAAGTCATTACTGCAAACAGGAGATAACCTATATTAAGAAGCTGTAATGACTTCATTGTACAGAGCTGCTGGAACCCAGCAGCAGTCCACCTGATCTTCTGGCTTCTCTTTAACAATGAGACATACTTGATGTAAGGTCCCTTTTTTTGGCATGTATCAGCAGGCTTTTTGGGTTTTTCTTTTCAGTGCGATTTTGTTCATTAGTATTCTTATTAATATTGTCAGAATTATTGTAATTCTGGTATAGCCAGGAACACCATGGCCTGTAGAAGTATCTGGATTGATTTAATCAGCATGTGTTCATCAATGCTTGCCAGCTTGGAAAAAGCCAGCTTGGTTTATCAAGGGAACCCCTCAGTGTTAAGCAGAACAGGTTTTCTGAAGTTAGTGCCATTGGCTTTCAAGCTCAGAGGTCCACATCAACTTGGAAGTTTTCTACCTAAGCTGAGAAAATATTAGTAGACAGATCTTTTGGAGGAGGTTGAGGGTGTCTTCCTGAGGGAGTATATCTTCTGTTGTGGCTACCAGCTCTGAAGGTTAACCTGAGATAGCATAAAGTTGCTCGAGCTTAAAGTTTGTGTTGCCCATATGATGCTTTGTTGAGAAAAGCACTCTTTTCTCTCTTATTGAGAATATTCTTTATACAATTTTATAACTAAATAAATTGAGAAAATGTTAGTTGCATCAGAGGAAAATGGAAAACATTTTTCCCTGTCCTCTGACTTAGTAAAAGTATAAAAATTTTGAATAGAGATTTTACAGGTTCTCTCCAAATCTCTAGCTGATCAGCTCTTTGAATCACTGGGTCAAAACCTGCCTGCGGTTACTTTTTTCCCCCTTTTTTGCAATGCCTCCAGCAGCACTTCAGAATGTGCAGCCTACATCAAAAACCATCATCTCCTTGCTTGTGGCTGGTCAGGTAATCATTGAACCTGCACATCTTTTTCTCATGAGAATACTGAGCACCTTCTCTTCTCTAAAAAGACTTGTCAACTTTAACTTTACTGGTAGAAAACACTAATAGAAAGCTGATGACTTTACTGTAGGAAATACTGGAGCATACAGACCTTGACTAATGTTCGCACTTTCCAGGATAATAAATATATTAACACTTCTTCATTGTCGATAACAAAACATACCTGCTCAGGCATATCGCAGCTTGTGAGCCCTAGAGCACCTTTCCTGGGAGAATTAAATATACTGAGTGTGGAGAGACTTACATTGGTAGCCACTATTTTTTCCATCAAACGTGTGTGTGTGCTTTCTCTTTCTTCCTTCACTGGGATAAAGACAAGAAAATGTTGTTAAAAATCCCAGGAAGCTTAGGGGTACTAAAAACCCCAACAACTCTATTTAATAATGAACACAATGAAATAGGTCATCAGTGTAGGCTAGATACCTTAGCCTAAATTCTGTTATTTGGGATTTTTTTTTTACATTGTTCTACTCTTGCAAATGAGTATTTCTAAGAGTTTTAAAGAAAAACTCAGCTGCACTGGGGTTGGAGAAACTCTTCAGATGCAGAAAGAAAAGGGAAAGCATTTCTATCTGGAAATACAGCAAGCAGGAAATTGAGACTGAGGCTGTGGTTAGAAATATCTTAGTTGATGCAAAACAAGTCTTTGCAAAAAGAGAGATTGCAAAGCCAAAGGAAAGGGCTTGGAAAGTCATGTTCAGCCACATTCTGAGTGGACCTAAACAGAGGTAGATTGAGATTACCTGTTGATTTTAGGCTGAAAGAGGATGGCTTTGTGCTGGATGTGTTATGCAAAATGCATCTGCAGGACTCGAACGTATTTTGCATTTGTGTTGATGTACTGAGTCAATGAGATTGAAAGAGAAAAAGGAGACAGATGGGAAGGGAGGAGAACATTATAAGAAGTGAAGAAGGTAGGTAATAAAGATACAATTATTTGAAAAAAATGTGAAGTGGGAAAGGTAGAGAAAGAGTTAAGGCACTTAGTATGTGTGTGCTCTAAATGAAAGGCTGGAATAGTATATGTAAATGTGATTTAAATAGAAGAAAGCAGATGAGACAGTGAGTGCCTTGCATTTCACATGAAAAGACCGAAAGTGAGGCCAGAGGCCTCATAGGCTGGAGAGTCCGTGCTCATTGTGGCGTATACTTGTTGACGCTTCCAGAGTTTTAAGAGTTGTAAACTCTTGCAAACTGACTTTAGTGCAACAAAAACTTTGTATTTATGCTTTTAAATACCAAAATCCAGAAAGTGTAAAAAGTTTCAAGTCACAGCTTCAGAATAAAGAGTTTCCATTTAAAAATGGAAATCTGCCTAGAAAATACTTCCTTCAAAGCTACATCATCACCAACAACTACTACCACTTCTCCCCACCTCAAATATGGATAGATTTTTTTTTTTTTTTTAACCTGGCAACTCTTTACAGGTATATGCCTTCTTTTGGCTCTCTCTTCTTTTCCTATCATTTATCTTTCTTCACCTGATGATGTATCTTTGCATCTTTGACTGACACACTTGCAAGAATCATTGCCAGAATCATAAGTTGCTCCTTCCTGTTTGGATCCGTTTAAATGCTTTCTCTCAGCTCCTTGGAATTGTATGACTGGAATATAAATTGTTACGTCTAACATTCACCCGTCCTGTGGAGACTCTCAAGGCTCATCAGCTGATTGAGCAGATATTCCTTTCTCTTCTCCAGTAAGGAGATGGTGGCTAAGTTGAAACCAAATCAGAGGCTTGCTCCCAACCAGAGTAAGCATTTTATTTCTGAGGCACCCTTTTATGTCATCATCAGGCTTACATACAGGGATGCTGAAGCAATCCATGAGGTCAGGCTGGTTGGGTGTTTTTTTTTCCTTAGTAGCACCATTAGATACAGATCTAGAAATAAGATGGAAGAAGCAGAGGAATGCAATTCTAGCAGGAGAAAACAAATGCATCTTGAGCAAAATCTCGGAGATGGTATCTCCCACCCACATATAGTACAATTAGTAGTCTATTTGAGCACCTAGTTATTCTGCAGAGTAATTGCTTTTTCTGATAGAGGTTGGTAAGGAGAAGTGTGAATTGCTAGTCATGCGACCAAATTAACCTCCAGGGTTTTGGTTGGGTGCTTTTTTTAATTTATTTTGCTGAGCTACAGTTTCCATCCTTAAGGCATAGGACTGCTTGTGATAAAACTTCCAGTCCTTCCCTGTTCTTGTTAATACTTGGGAAATCTGTTTGCCTTGTTTTAAATTGAAATTAACTATATGCTTACAAGGAATTATATTTTTTACTAGCATCAGCAAACACTAAACATGCAGTAATTTCAAATAAGTACCTGATGTGCAACAAGAGATTTCAGTGGACTTAGTTCCAGTTAGATTAACTGGGCACAGATTTGGATTTGTGTGAGCAGCAGCATATGGATGCAGAGTCTATAAAAACACTCATGGTTATGTAAAAAGTGGCAGCTGCTGTTTTAAGGGTACAGGTCACTTGATTGTGTTGGTTGTGTTCACAGAGGTGTGGAGGTGAAGCACTATTCTTCACCTTCAATGAGAATTAAGGACCCCTTGAGACTTTCTGGTTCCCCTGGAACCAGCTATTAAGATGAACTATCCCACATGAGACCTGGATTATTCCAAACCTGAACCAGATTCTTCAGTTTGAAAGAAACTTAAATTATCATTGGAAGAAGAATAGTCTACTGCTTAAAAATAAAGACAAAAGGTGCTATAGCCAGAAAAGTGTAGAGGGAAAATTCTTGATCTATTTCCTTTATTTGCCATCTCTATCACCATTTCCTCTGGAGTCAGACAGCTTCCTCTACTGTTTGCAGAATAAACATTTTAGGTTTCCTATTGATCTGTGAAAGACCTATGCAATCACTTCTTTTTTTCTTCTTTTCTTCTGACACAGGACTGTCACATTGGTTAGCATCGCTATGCTTCTGCCTCCTTTTTTTACATTTCCTCACCTTCTGTGGAGTTTTTACCAAATAATATCTTTTGTGTGATTTTAGTGTATCTCCTTTTATAATTCCAATTGATAACGAGTAGTCTATTTTAAGGTCCAGGCAGGTATTATTTTTTTATCCTTAGAAGCTGATTGAGTTGTACTTTTGTGTGTTGAGTTCTGTCTTGCTTACAGAGGTTACTGTTGTCAGTCTCAAACATACTTTGACAATAACTCTGGTCTTCTGTGCTTGACCTTTTCTTTCAGCCTTGTGAATATCCCTGAATAGGTTCCTGTTGCCCAGTAAAGTTTTGTTGCTTCATTAATTAATTTTCAATCCTTCTCATTTTTCTTAAGAAGAGTCATGATTTTTATCTTTTGGTTATGTATAGGGTTGTTTTTTTTCACTTTTCCTTTAAAAAGTAGTTTTCACTATAACCCATTTATTTAAACTCTAGTAATTTAGAAACTGTTCCATTAGTCCATTTAGTCTAAAGTACAGCTTTTAAGAGAAATAACCTTCCTGAAATGCACTTTTCGTTGGGTGATCATATTTTTGAGCACTTGAATATGGAATTAGATATTGTCTTCAGTACTTTAGCCTTTCTTTCTGCCGTTATCAGATACCCAGATGCTGGGTGGTCTGAGTGTAAAAATCGCTTCTCTTCCTGAGCGCAAGTGCCAAAAGTCGTTATATTCAGGAGCAGAGGTTACACCCAGTTGCATGGGTGAAAATGTCATAGCTGGTTTAGTGGATTTATCTTTCCTTTTAGTCTGTTTTAAATATAACAGCTCAAATATCAGTTCAACCAGAACAGGACAAGAATTTCTACTTGAAATTATGTGGCTTCTCTGGAGATGTTTAATCTTTGTAAGCTTTAGAGAACAGATCCCAAAGTGAATGAGGCTTCAGCTAGAAAACTCTGTTCCGTGGTACACTGGTTGGATATTATCAGAAAGGCTTATTTGTTTTGTTTGTTTGTTTGTACATATATCTGTTTTCAGACTTAATTAACTTGCACCTCATTACAAGAACAAAAGAAGAAAATGTAATTTTCTTTGATATCATCAAAATGAAATAACCCTTGCAGCAAATGAAACAAGATTACTCAAATGTCTTTAATCTGTAGTTTTTGCTGTGACTTGTTTTAGCTTCATGATGTAAATCTAAGCTGATCTCGTGTTCTTCTGCTGTTGGATGCTGACACTTGTCTGTATTTTGCTTATACTTAATGAATTTAGCAATCCAGAAATGCCTTTTGTCTCTTTTTTTCTTGAAACCCCTTCATCCTGCTACCCGCAGGAAGAAGAGCTTTGATTGTACAGTGATGTTCAGAGATCCAAGTCTCCATTTTCTTTGTGTTCACCGGATCTTATTACTCATACTTTAAAGATAAATGTTTTTAATTTACAAATGTTGATTCTGGTGGTTTTAAGGATATAGCTGGGTAACTACAGGTTGATAGATGTTGTGCTTAAACTTGTGCACTCTTGCACTTTTAATATGTTAAATATTGCATTAAATGTAAATTTATTCACTCTATTGGTTTTTAGTGGTACAATACACACTGGATATTTAGCATTTTGAGAATGAAGATAATTAAAAACTACAACAGGAGCAGCATTAAAATGTGTGAAAAAACAAACAGCAAAAAAAACCCCTTGCCTTTTGCCTAAAGGTATTCTAAAGAATTGAAAGGATTTGGAGCATATGTGCGTGTATCTTATGAAGTGTATTATATTAGATGCTGGCAGAGAAGTGTTAGCAATGTGTGCCAAGAGAGGTCAGTGTGGATACCCCTTTTGTGGCCACTGCTGTGTGGCCTCCAAGGGATGACTGCTGCAGGGGTGGGCTATAATCTCTAAAGGTACCAAATCAGTCCTTGGCACAGATGTGGACCTGCCAAACTCCAAAGAGAGAGATTGCCCCTCTTCACTTTCTTCGGCTGCCTGAAGTGCTCTGCCAACCCCCTATGTCCAGGACAGGTGCCCCATCTACAACCACTGTAAGATTTGTGGATAATATGGAGTGAGGAACATGCTTAGTGAAGGGAGGCTTTCGTTTATATTTGTGTAACACAAGCCTCTTACTGCTCTGCATGATGAGTTGCCTCCAAGGCGGTCAGTTCCTTCTCGCTTCTAGCCAAGAAGGCTGTACTTGGGTTTAGGGAAGTGTGTGTGCGTTTCTGTAGTTTAGCGTATTAACAGAAAGAGTATTTTTCTTTGACCTACGCTACATTATTTTAGATTACACTACATTATTTTAGATTACACTACATTATTTTAGATTACACACTACATTATTTTAGATTGGGTATTAGGGATTTAGTGAAAACTTCAGTTCAATTATTTTATAAACCTTAAGAACCAAGTATCTTCAAGTAGCAATGTAGTGTAAATCCATATGTCCTTTGTTTACTTTGGATGTCATGTTTAGTTACATTTAGATCTCTTCTACAAAGTGGCTTTTGAAAATGTATTTGTTTCCCATCTGGAAGAGATAAGCACTTTCATTTCAGGGAAGAAAAAAGAAAAGGGCAGGCAGGCAGGCAGGCGTGCTGGCTGTTATCCTGCTGACAAAGGAGGACAGTGGTGGATTGGCAAGTTTAGCGTCTGGTTCTGGGTTAGTAATTGAGTGCAAAAGTCGAGTTGGAATCTCTTGATGAGATTTTTCTTGAAAAATCCTTTGCTGGCTCAGCCTCTGCTTTAATATTTTATAAGCAGCTTTCTGCCTATGGATTTCAAATTCAATTTGCAGTCTGAGACTATTTTAAACATGCTGAGTGTGCAGCACAGGTTGCTTCATCTTGCAATTGAATACAGTAAAATGAATAGGTTGACAATTCAAATCTTGCCACGTTTAATACAAATCTAAAAACATAGTTAAACAAGAGTGGGAGCAAAAACCAGCATTAGTTTTCCCATTTCACGTGCAGCCTTGTTTACTTCTTAGAAGAGCAAAACCATGATTGTGCAGTTGTGCAGGTAATCCATTAGAGGGCAATCTAATATTGCTCTGTTTGGAAAGACCATGGATGAGGAGACTGAAAGCACAGCAGATGAACAGGTTTGATAAGGGTGAACTTAGTTTTCTATTTGAAATTAAGCTGTTTAAATTGTAGAATGTGTGTTAGCTCAGAAGCAGAGCAAGGAAAATAATTTATTTGTTCTTGTTGTTGATATTTGAATAAATACAATGGGTTTCGATGTTGTAATAGAAAATCCTTGAAATCTGCCTAGTTTAGAGACGTGCCAGAAGGATCTGGAAAAGCAAATTCCATCTCCTCTTTCTAAATTTTACTTACCATCTGGTTATGGCCAAATTACTCAGACAAGAATTTTGTAACCTTTTTGAGGAAAAGCCAAGCATGTAAATTCTCCTTAAATAAGTAACACAAGGCAAAAGTTCTATTGAAATCAGAGCGGTTGATGTATGTTTTTAAGCACTCAGGCATTTAGTACCTTTATTTTCTCAGAGTTCAGAAAAGTAGTAAATGGTAAAACCTCAGAATGATGTTTCCAGTTTTAACACTTAAACACAATATTATCTGATAAACATACAGCTGTAAATGTAGTGACACTGCCTGCATTGTGGAAGGAAATGGTTTGTAAACTTCATATGTCCTGGTCTTTTTGCAATCTCCTGACAACTGCTGGAAGCATGAGACGTGTGCCAGCAAAACCACTGCTTTATATTTACTCTATTTCTTAAGTGCCTGTTAGCAACCACTGCTGAAAAGGTAACGCTGACTTGGCTCAGCTTTTGGTTTGACATTATATGGTGCCACTTATGCTGAGATGGGCAAACAAAATTTTTATTTCATGTTTTATTAGGGAGCTATATTTGTGTTCCTTGACAGATAGGAAAGTGATTTACTTAATTGAAGTCAGTGGATTGGGAAGGTTCCTATATAGGGTTCAAAAGTGCGGCTGTGATTACCAGACTTCAAAGACATTTCTGAAGAAGTTTTAGGTTGATAAATTTCTGAAGTGTGAATGTGAATATTTAAAGTGATTTGCAAGGCATCTGTTACAATGGAGCAGGCCATGGAGAAAGTATGGCACTTGCAGTGGTTTACCAATCGATAATTTTATCACTTCATATTTCAAGAAAATATTTTACATTGTAAATTAATACAGATAGTCAATTTATGCCGTATGCTTAAATGCGTCATTTTCCATTTGGAAATTCCATAAAAATAATCTAACTATGCCTACAAGTGGAAACCTTTTTTATTATTAAATTTGCTTTTGCAAATATGAAACAAACTGGTAATAGTGATTAATATTACTCTGAGATGAAATGCAGTACAGTATGTTCATTTCTGCAGCAAGTAGTGCTTATTCCCTGTGGAGTGAGACTGCAGAGCTGCTTTATTTTGCTCTGAAGTACTGAAATGGAGCTAGGGCATCCATCCAAACCCATGCTTGAATGATCCAGTCTTTTATTAATTGTACACAGATGAGGAACTCTGGATTTCCTTTTTTTTTTTTTTTTGTAAGATTTTTTTTTTCCAGAGCTGTGCAGAGCCAGCATATATAAATAGTCCTGAAGCTATTCACTTTCTCGTCAGTGCTTATTTTTGTCAGTGGCCTCTGGTTAGTGCTGGTTCCATTATAAAAATGTTTGCGTGTGTTTCCCAGAGGGTCTGCGCACTCTGGAAAGGAAAATGCAGCTTTAGTGTGCTGGCTTGTAAATATGGCTATAGTTCACACCTGAAGGTAAAAGGTTCTTTTTTTCTTAATTTTCCCACCTTCTCAGTGGACAGCAAAGTCTAGCAAAGTGCTCTAAACTGCAGGTGGACCTGCTGGGTCCAACAGCACCACACCTTTGCTTTCTAGAGATTTGGGAGAGGGACTTGTCCCTCGGGAGTTCAGAGCACTGGTGGGAGAGCAGAGCTCTGATTCTGAATGTGGGGGGCACACATTTTTTTGTGTAGCTTCTTTTTTTAAATAGATGAAGCATAGACAAAAAAACCCAACTATTGTGAGGGTTCACGTGACTGTTCACAAAAAAGATCTCCATGTTACAGAGAATTTTGCCTTAATTTTTTTTATTTAACTAGAGACTTTTTACAAGGTGTGACTAGCTCATTTTTATGTGATACACAGACTCCCATCTTACAAGATAAACAACATTAATAACCTACTCAGCTTTTACAGTGGAAAATGCTCCTGTTGGTCAGCTGTCAGGAGTTTCAAAGTATGATTGATGAGCCAGGTTTAAGTAACTGAAAGTTAAAAATCTACTTTGTAAAACATGTCAGTCATTTTTATTAAGGCCTCTTTTCATTTTCATGAGCCCAAGTAATACTGGCTTGTGAGTAGTATTTAAAGGCTGCTGGTGACATTGAACTTTGTGGAGCACAAGGCTGATCTCACCACTGCCTGCCTTGTGTGAGACTCCAGCACTTTGATAAAAATCAGGAAGAAGCACAGGTAGAGCGAGTAACCCAGAAACTGGAGTTCGCTTAGCTGTTTCACTGTAATGTGGTAATTAATGATTACTCCATGAGAGTGATGATATGGTGAAATATCAAGAAGGAACTGTATATTCATTGCATATCCTATTACCTGTGCCATATGTTCTGGTCTGAAATAGTTCAAAGTGGGTGGCCTCCTTGGTGTGCTACTGTGGCCACCCCTGGTTTTCTGAAAAAGTGACTTTCCCAGCTGATGAGGAATTGGGGGTGGGGAGGGGAAATCTGTGGGTGAGTGACTGGCTTAGGCTCTGGCTGGATTGATTGTAGTGGCATAGATGGTTATCACGCTTAGTTGTTTTAGATAGCTGTGGTTGTAATTGTTGCTTACAGGTCTTGGAAAAAATAATTATAAAACATAAAAACAAGGCTACATCATACAGGAAACAACTGAATTATCACAGAACACCTCCAGCTTATTATTTAAAGTAATAAAAATGTGACATACGTAGAGCAGACTTTTTTTTTTTGTTTTCATTCAGTTATTCCCTTCTTTTCCACCCTTCCCCCTTGGAAAATCTAAGGGTGGTGGGGCAGAGGTGGGGAAAGGCAATTCTTGCAAAATGCTCTCAAGCTTGCTAAGTCTCAAGCCTGATTTGCCACTCCCTCCCCTCTTCTGGGAGTTATGGGGTGGGAAAATGCAAATTTGACAGTTGAGTAGTTTCAGTGAAGAGTTCCCTGTTTACACCATTGCTTTGCTTGGAGGTGTCCACTCATGTCAAAATTGGAAAATGCATGGAGAAAGGGACAGTTGTTCAAGGTCCTGGCCTACACCTCGAGGTGATCCTGCTCTGGCATGGGGATTGGACTAGATGATCTTTTGAGGTCCCTTCCAACTCCTAACATTCTGTGATTCTGTAGTAAGACAAAGTGAGTGTGCAGCAAATGGTGGCAATCTAGCTAAAAAATTAGTCACTACCTATGATAATCCTCTGCAGAGACTTTGTCACTGTAATAGGAGGCAGAAGAAACTATGCTTCTCAAACTACAGAGAATGGCTTGAAAGATTTCCAGTTGTTCCGCTGTTTGGAGCTTCTGTTTATTTTTTTGGAGAATTCTGCTCATGTTTCAAGTCTGATTGCTTGGTAAGATGTAATGACATAAAGACTAATCTAAAACTGACTTTTTACTGTTTCTCAAGTCAGTATCATTTAGCCATTAGCTTGTCTTATAAATAATTCATTGTGTTAACATTCAGCTGTATACAGCAATATGTTAATTCCTGTATCATTTGCATCCACATATCCAAAGAATTGCAAGATGCAGATTAAAATGAAAGATTCCAAACATATATTAGAGTCTGTGTTGATACAAGCTATTAACTGCATTATTATGAGCAATGTGGCAATACTGATGGAGGTTACCTAACATTATTTTGCCATTTTCAATGAAATTCTAGGTCACCCTATGCTCTGAGTTCTGCAGAGAAAAGTATAATATTCAGACAGATCGAGCCAGTGGTGTGCAGAGTATATGAAAAAGATGGTAATGTATAACTGGTCCTTTCTTAATGGTGGTAGGAAAATTGCCAAGCTTCTAGCAGTTTACACTGTAGCTTGTGTTTTAATTTTCTTAGTTGAATAAATTCATGAGCAGTCGGCATCTTTCTCAGATATACTTCTATCGTCCTGTTTGATCATGTATTTGATATCTTACAGAGCCAAGGAGAGTGTTTGTGATACCTGAGTCTGTAGAAGTTAGTAATTACCATTAATGAATAGCATTAAAGACTTTTTTTCTGAAATGTATTGACTGTCATTCTGCCCTGCTTCCATGGTAATAAATAGAAACTGTACTGAGTTTTTTAAGCCTTTGCTTCAGCCAGTGGTTACAATTCAATAATAATTCAATTCAGAAAATAGGAACTCTGGCAATCCTGCAGTAACATTTACTTAATTGGCTCTTGGGTACAGCCACCACTAAAAAGCTGGAACACTGTAAGTTACTTCACTGAGTTTCTAAATAATTGGTTTCTCCTCTCTCAAAAATGTAAAGGTTTTTCAACCTGTTGGGGTTTTTTGGTTTTTTTTTTGTTACTTATGCTCTGCCAATTAGAGCCCTACCTCTTTGGCCCTTCTCTTCCTTTTTTTCATTGTGAGCCAGCATCTGTTTTTTCACATTCTCCAAATTTGACTCCAAATGGCAGTCAGCTGTGATTCATCCCATTTACAGACTGTGGTCTGGAACCCAGATCTGTGCTCACCTGCATTTGCTGTTGTGATTAATGAACATAAATCAAGGGTGACACTCATGGTTACAGCTGGAATGCAGGTCATGACTGGAGATGCAAAAGGGTGGGCTTTGCTGTCTCTTTAGTTGCATTGAAAACAAATGGAGACAAAACATACTTTGAGCCAATTTTTGCAGCCTAATACATCGAATGAGTGTATGTGAAGCACTAACGTTCTTCAGTTTGTATTGCTATAGAAGACATAGGATTGTGTTTGAAAGATTATTTTAGGAACTTGATCAGCTGTTTTTCCATCTTTGCTGAGGGCTGTGGAAGGCTGAAGGTGAAATGAGTTCTGTTCAAATGTTAGTGTATAGAAGGTGGGACAAAGCCATGGGATATCGGGTATAATCTGATTTCTTTTTAAGAAGGGCTTCAGTGGATTTACTTTTCCTCTCATGACTGATATTAAACAGGGATTGATAGAATACTTATGGCAACATTGTTCCAGGGTTTTGTAGGCTGAAGGTCATCTTAGACTAAAGACCACATGCATTATGATTTTTACAGCTGAGCTTTGTCTGTATGGCTCTTCTAGCTAAGAATTTAAGCTCATTATTTCTCAGTAAGATTGTTTGCTTCCTGACACTATAACCTGATTTACAATGAATGCTATTAGTAGTCTTTCTTTCTTAATGACTGTAATCAGGCTGAAGACACATGAAACACAATTGACAAATGCCATGTATTGATTTTAAGCCTGACCTGATTGACATACTGGAAGAATAACCAACTTGCCAATAATAGGCTATTTGTCTAGCAAAATAAGTGTTAAATCTTGCAACTATTTGAAATTGCTTTAAGGGGTCACTGCTCTAAGTGCCTCTTAAAGCAGATCACTTACAAAAATCTATGCATCCCCTATCACTCATATGCACATCTGCAAACATAAAGAACTGTTATAATACAGGGAATGAGAACAAGTGTAGAACAAAGCATATGTCTGTCATAAAAACAGGAATTATCAGAGCTCTAGGACCTTACTCTTAGAAATACTTATTTAGTTTTCTAATTCCAAAATTCGTATGACATAAAAAAATGTTTCTACTTTACATTAATATCAGATGAGCTCTTTCTACGAATTGCATTTATTTAATATCTGAAATAATATTTTCTTAGGAAATACATTTTATGCATTTTCTTGGTTTTTCCATGTTTTAAATCACTAGCAATTATTAATTGCATTTAAATATGAAAGTGTATTGCAAAAGAGCAGTGACATTTACAGAGAGCAGAGACTGCTGCAGCTACTACCCATGATGTTGTCTCTCATAGTTGATTTGGGGTTTTCTGCAGTTTTCTGTGATGATGATCTCTGCTTTACTCCCTCAGAGTCCCTGCTGTTGAGAGGTTTAATTAATTTGGGGTCTTCTGAAACAGCTGGGGGCAGAGAGGGATGCCCAAAGGGCCACAGGCAGGGACTAAGGCCCCAGGCTGGGCTGAAATGAGGTCCTGGGCCATGGGCAGGATAGGGGAGCTCCCAGGGCTAGGGGTCAGGGCTGGTAAGACCCCTGTACCTGTGGGGGAATACTCTTACCGCCTGTTAATCATGTGGATGGATCTTGTCCAACTCTCAAGGCTCATGTCTATCTGATGAGTTAAAAAGTTTCTGTGGGAAATATGTTCATGATGGTTCTTGTTTTGATTATTTCTGACTTGTCATAAATGCTCCTGCTTGCAGTTCACAGGGCAGGACATTCAATAATTTAACATTCATCACTTAGTGGAAGTGTGATACTCCTTTTTTTAGTTTAAAGAATGAATGTGATCAGTTTGTCTTGAGTGCCAGGAAGACGTCCAGGCCACCCAAGTGAGTCAAGATACCATTATTTACGTGGTAAGAAGCTTGTTTTCATACTGAACATATTTGCAGACTACATTTTGTCATCTCTTTGAGCTTTATCTGTGCAGTTGCTCTTTTTTCCCTATGATATGTTTTTGTGTAGGTGCCTTTTTTAATGTTTTTTGTAACCTGTTGTTGCCTACTTGCTGGCAATGCTTTGAAGTGTGCTTTGCATTAACGCTGACACAAACACAGGAGCTTGGGACTTGCACAACTTCAGCATATTTCTTTTGAAATACATTTAAACTGCTGTCTTGCACTTAGCATTTTGTGTCATGTTTAAGGTTTAAGCAGTCTGTTTCCTTTAAGCCAGCAAGTGAGAGGGAAGCACTCTACAGTTACATGTGTCACTTCTCACATTAAATGTAAAACTGAACTGGGTATTCGTGTGGTGACCAGATCAGCAGCTTTTACTGGACCAGAGACATCATACGCCATGTCCTGGCCAAACTCCAGCTCCAGCAGTTGCCCTCTGCTCAGCTATTTATTTCCACTAGCTCTGATATTTGAGTCTGCTTTGCTTTTTAAACTATTATGTTACTCCCCAGTGCTGCCAAACTTATTTTTTCCTTTAGCCTTTCTGAGTGGATATGAAGTAATCACTATGAATAAATCTGTTTATAGCAGATTTCTTAAGTGGCTAGGGTTCCTTGATAGTTGGGTTATTTGTAATGTATTATGTGTATTTGTAATTCCTCTTGTAGGATTACATAGGGGTGTGTGTATTTACAGGCATGGCCCATAATATTTAATGGTACATTTTTCTGGATAGACTCTAGTGTTTTAAGAAGTATTAGAAATAACAGGACTATCTTGGCATCATGCCTTTACTGACATAGGCAGAAATATTTGTGTGCCTTTTGGAGGCTTTTATTAAGTTACAAAGAACCTATGTATGCTCAGTTAGTCAGCTGAGGACTCTGGTGTCGCCTTGTTCCTGAAGTGGTTTCTTGGATTCTTGGGAAATTTTACTGTTGCTGCTGCAATGAGAAAAAGCTTGTGTTGTCATTTATTGGGTTTTTTTTAACTTATTTTGTTTTAATCTTAAACTATTTTGTAATGAGGAAAGTGCTAAGCCAACAGTTTTTAATAGGTCAGCATGGACAGATAGTGGGGGTTTTTTTCCACATTGCAGTTTTAGCAAGAGTTTGTTGAACAGAACTGCTTACCTTGGTTTTGTGCTCCTCTCTGTCTCACTCAGCCAACCTCCTGATTGCAAAGTACTCCTGCACCAGTATTTTGCATACTGGTGTGCATCTCTTTCTTGGTGACTCACCTTGCTCCTCGCTGTCAGCACCTCCAGCTAGAAGCTAAGCTACCTGAGTTTATAACAGTGGTGCTAAAGATTTTGCCACCTTGTTGGTATGGAGTTAGGTATCTGTAGTGGAGTTGCCTGACTCCTGACAGTGGGAGGTGATCCAAATTTACTGTCTTGAAAGACATAAGGGTATTTCCTAGTTTTGTTTCCACGTTTGTTTGGGGGTTTTCCCCTCCTTTCTTTTCTGTAAATTTTTCTCAAACTTGATTACTTGAAATTTTCTTGAAAATAATAAAATGGCTCAGATTCTTGTGAAATCTTCTGAATCCAGCAGCTGGGGTTTTAACTGAAACAAAACCCACTCCCTAACCCTGCAAACTACCAAAACACTTGGAATAAGATTTTAAAAGTAAGGAAACTGTTGAAAATTAGAAGTGACAGATTATCACCAAATCTTTCCAGATTACTGACATACTGAATTGTTTCTTTTATTACTCAAATAACTAACAAGTTCAATTGTGCAGGAATTCACAAGAGTGATAAACTTTACAGTGTTGATATTATTAGAAGAAATTATTGTGGTGGCATATAAAGTACACCAGATGAGATCTGGCATACAATATGCCTTCAAAGCATATACAGTGCTGTATGTTTCACAAGTGACTTATGTGATGCTCAGAATGATTTGTGTATTTTTCACAACTTTCTGTGGTCTGCTTGGATTTTAAAAGTACAGAATTGTGCATGTGGTGATAACCGGGTTAGAGAGATGCAACAAGCCGCCTGTTCCCAGCAGATGGCAGGACATCCCAGTCTATCCCATCCAGCTGCACGTCGGGTGCAGTCCCAGCTGCCTTGTACGCATTCATGCTTTTGATTTATTATCTGATTAATGAGGTATATTTCCAATATGGACAGGCACCTTTAAGGCTACGGATTACTCCTGTATGTTGCTTTTATGAAACTTTTATGAAGATTGACCTTACTTGAGAATATTTCTCAGAAACCTTTGAACCAGGGTGAGGTGGGCATTTGGAAGCAGGTGGTGCCCAGGTCCCCTTGGCAGAGGGACCTGTGTGCAGGTGGGTGGCAGTTGGCTTGCCAGGCCCATCTGGGCTCTGCCAAATTGCACAGGAGGGCCGTGAGCTGGAAGAGATCCCGCTGCTAGGGATGCTGCTGAGACTTTCCCTCTAAGGTCATCTTGCGACTCAGGCTGTGGCAGGGCTGCAGCCACACTCAGCACTGGGCAGGCAGCACTCGTTAAAGGAAATCAATTTCCCCTTTAATGATTTAAGCAACTCGCTGAGTGAGAGGTACAAATTCCTCTTCATATGGGGAGAGAGCAGGTTAATTTTAGAAAGACCATTGAGCAAAAGGTGGTTATTAGTTAGGTATTTTAGTCTGCTCCTAGGATTTTAAGGCAAACAACCCTCCATCTGCTCCAGAGCCAATTATGTTAATGGTCTCATAGATCTAAAAGCTGTGGCTGTATGTCAGGCATAGGCCTCTTGCGCTGAATGTCTGCATGTAGATAAAAGGGCTCACCTTGTGTACACTGTGTGCATGCTGCCGATTGAAGTAGCACACTTTCTGCTGGGTCTCTGCTGTGATCTTTCAGTAAATATTAGTAACATATTTTAATGAATAAAATTGAATAGCAGAGAACTGACTTGCATTCTGTATTGATAGTAGTTGTTTCAAGTTAAAACCAAAACAGAATAGTATAAAGTGCAGGAAATAGCAAGATTTAAGCCTTCCAAAAGACAGCATAGTTTCTACAGTTCATAACTGTAGAGTTTGGGGTTTTGTGAGAGCTGATATTTTTTTATGGTAATAGCTCAGATGATTGTGCTCATCTGTTCTATGTGCTATGGTAATAATCCATACAGGTAGGAAAAAACCCATGACTATATACCCTAGTATCTATAGGGCTATTCCTGTTAACTATGTTCTGTGGAAGGCACTAGAAGTGCTAACATCAGGTCAAAACTCACATAAAACAATTTAATAATAGGGATGAAGACAAATAGTTCAGCTAGTGTATCTTTATTAATACAGATGAGGTGATGCTTTTGTGAATATTTGAATGGGTTGGGAGACAGTGTGAATTTTCAGTTTTTGTAATATTTTTAGCGAGATGGTTTTAATCAGGACGGATGAGGTGGTGAAGGGGGCCTCTGTGTTCTACATTCATGTCACCTCCAGCTGAGAGAGGAAGAAGTGGACCAGAGCCAGACAGAGAAGCTGAAGTAACCCTCGCTTCCTTCAGCCCCACCTGCATCTGTAGTTATGTTACTCAGCAGCACCTGTATCAGCTTCTGCAGAAATTAACCTCTCCTTGATCTAGGAAATAAAATTCATCTTAGGGAGCCACTCTGTTAGCAGAAATCTACCTTTAAAGATAAAATTGTGAATACCACTTTCTGCCTTTGAAGGTTAAAAAATCCTTTGTACTGTTTCATTCCTCAGTACTCCCCTATTCTGGTAGCACTGACTTTTTTCATAACCTCCTCTAAATATTAAACCACGAGAAATTAAGTGATGAAAGTGGAATGAGAGCTGTGAGTCAGGACTATCTCTGCAGCTCTTTTGTTTTGTCTCTGTTGAAGTGAATGTGTCAACAGCTGTCAGCAATAATGCTTATTCCTCCTACAGCAACATGATGGATTGATATGTATACCAAAATATGTTAGAAATTGAAATAAAATATGCATTTTTCCATAATTTATCAGCATTATGATGGCACAAAAAAAAGCCAGTGTTATAAATAATACAGAGCTCTGCAGCGGGCATTATGTACTGTAGGTAATAAATGCAACGTCTCTCCTAGACTACCAGGAGAGTTGTAAAGCAGAATGCATTAGTTCTGCTTTGTGATAATAAATCATTTTAGTTTGTCAGAAGGCTCTGGCTAACTTTTACTCCTGAGGTATGAAAGAATGCAGTGCCATACGGCTCTGGATGGTTTCTGAAGTGTTTAGACTGGCTCTGAATCTCCTGGGTAATGTTTTGAGTGAGCGATATGGTTAGATAACAAGTGGCAGTATTTCTCAGGTATCGATGTTGTGATGCCTCCTGTTGTTTTATTGCCTAGAGTGGCTGATCACGTCCTAATTGGAACTGTAGCTCTTCTCTGATGTTTTGTGTCTCTATTTGCAATATGGCTCCGTGCCTCTGAAGTGCGGTGTGAGAGTGCTGTGAGTGACAAGCTGCTCTGCTGCTGGGGCAGCTTTTGTAGGGGGCAAAGAATTCAATTACACTTTTGTTTTCATTTTACACACCTAAGTGCTGATTTCAGCATCCGTTGTAAAAACTGCCTGTCCTTAAGCTTCTGTGCATATTGGGCGATCATTGCTGCAAACAGCCCAGATGATGGCAACACAGCGTTAGTAGAAGCAGACCTGGGCTGATTATGCAAGATTAGAGAAAAAGCTACTTGTGTGAACTTCACTATAATATGTGAGTTATCTCAAGTTCATTAATTTCAGTTTGATTTTCAGAGCGTTATGTGTTGTGGTGGTCTTATGAAAGATAGTTGAGTCTTTCTAATCCATGCTTTCCTAATTTGCACAATTCGTTATTTAGATTTAAAAAGATGGAGTCTTCCCACTTTTTAGCCAAGATTTAACAGCAGAACATATAGTGAAACATCATTAATAACTTTTAGCATCTGTACAAAATATGCTACAGTGTACATACAGCATGTTATGAGGTATTATCAGAAAAAAATTAAACTACATTTATCTAAACTGCCTAATAGTATGTCAAGTGTTACTGTAGCCTCTCTTTTTTATTTTGTGTGCTTCCTACTTGAATAAACCTTTATGAACTACTGACTATTATTTTTGTTGTATTTACAAAGTTTGAATGGACTTGAACATCCCAAGTGATTAGAAGACCAGTCCTGTATTTCTGGCCATATATTGCAGTGCTTTTGTAGCGGTTGAAACACATGAGGGTCTTGAGACACTCTGAATAAAGTTCACATTGCATAGGAGTAGCCCACCAGCTGTTGCAGATGCTCACTTCTATCTCAGCATTCTCGGACCAAAACCTCCTTTCTCTTTTCTTGTCTTTGGCAAGAGGGAGTGCGATCTTGCATCTGCAGGTTGTCACACATTTTGGCAATGGCAGTACAGGATTTCCAGAATTGCCTGTTCCATTTTCCCATGTCCTTGGACATCATGAAATATAATTCTCCATCGTGTAGTTTGCTTTGGAGACATTAGTGCCAAACTAAAGAATGGTTTTACTTAGTGCTATTGCTGCTGCATGCCTGGGATGCTGCTGGGGAGACAGTGGCACCTGGTACCTGTATGGTGGTCAGTGGCACTTCAGGGGTGCCCAGTTACTTGTTTGGCCCCCTGTCTGGTGCCACATAGGCACTATCACTGCACAGTTGTCAGTGGAGACAACAGGGAGCTTCTGCATGGGCTGCACAGAGCATCAACTCATTCTGCTGTCTGTAGATATGCAGGAGGGGCAGAGAACTCCCCATCTTCACCTGGAGACTTCCTGACTCCTTTTGCCTTGCCCATTGTGCTCCAGGTGCTTCTGTAATCTAGGATATATTTACATACCCAGTGCACTCCTCAACGTATGTGACCTGTGCAACCAAGCACATTGGAGCCCCACAGCTCTGTACTCAGTGAAGAACAGCATCTCACCATTTTTTCTGTGCTTTGGTACAGCTGACTGCACTGCTCTGTATTCTGGGCTGTCTACTGAAAGTACATTGCCCAGTCCATAGCTGAAGTTTTCTCCAGAAGATTTCGTGGCTCCTGGGTTACATCTCTTCAGAACAATTGTTCTGCTCTTGCAGAGCTCTTAGTAGCGTAATTAGTCTCTCATTTATGGTAGCTGATCTCTAAACCTTCTAGCTTCAAATAATTTAGTGATATTTTGCTCTGGAATTGTTCACAGAAAGTATTGTGTGCTTTAAAGAACAGCAATATATTTTAAAAGATTTGTTCGTAAATTGAAGTCTTAATGTGATTATTCAGTGTTGTGACTAATGGTCTTTCTCTTGTTTAGAAGTAATATAATAATAAGCAGTGCCATTAGTGTATTTAACAAGCAGCAGTGTCCTTTGTCTTACAGAAAAGCAAAAAAAAAGGGTTTTTTGTTATTTTAAAGTAGTGGTGTGCTGTAACTTTTACTTTGCCTTTCACCCTTTTCACTTCTGGCAGTGTGTCCTCATTCATCTATTTTTCTCAACTTACCCCCCAATCACTGACTGTTTACCGCAGTCCTACATTACAATCCTATTTGGTTTTTAGGAACCATGTCCCCAAACTGAAGTTCTTGGTTCTAAATGTTCAGTATAGTTTTCAGAAGAGTATCTGATGGAATCAATGAAATGTTGTAGACAGTCTTGTCTGATAATTTGCAGAACGAGCTTTGTTAGTTCTTAGTGCATGGACCTTCCTCGGAAAATAAAGGGAAGCTGGTGCACAGAAAAATTAAGCAATGTTGCATATCAATGGCTGTCAATCATCATTTCCCTCTACTTGGGAAAATAACCCTAAAGCCTCAAGGCTCTGTGATCAATCATTTCTTTTATTTTGATTTATCCTCTGTCCAAACACACACTGATTTCCTGGTTACTGGAAATGGGAATAGATGAAAGAAAGCTGTATTTGGGTTGGTTAAAAGAACTGCTGGGGCCAAGCTTCTGTCTCTACTATGCAGCAGCCAGGTGCACACTGTCCAGGGTGCAAAGTTGCTTGTTGACAGAGCCCGAATGTCTGATGGCAATACTGAGGTCCTGCCTGCAGTTGCCTGTTCACTGCTCAGTCATGGCATCGCTGAGCTGGCTGTGAAGCAGTCATTCCCTTCCTTAGAAATTTTTGCCACAGTATTTCACTTGACAGTTTCTGATTTTTTGCTTTCTGTATAGCTAACACTTTTTGAAGTCTTTAGTTATGGTTGTGTGCTTTTTGGTGAAGCAAGAATTGGTCTTTTAAATCAGTCTGACTTTATCATAACAGATCACAAAGTGTAAGAAATGCTTCATCCCTGCCAGAAAGAAGTTGCTTTGGAAGTTACGGGAGAGACTGACACAGACTATTTGATCTAATGCCTGAATGTGCTTTCAACAAAACATGATGTAGACTCTGTTCTTTGATCTATTTGTCCTCTTAAAACTCATTTCTCAAGTGTTTAATGTCTGTCTGTTCATTTTGTGTGGCATACAGAGTAATGCGGTGCTGCAAAACAATGAAGCCAGTAACAGGAGTTTTAATGCTGAAAACTGAAGCTGCAGAGCATTACCTCACATGAGCAGCTTTATCACAGACAGACCCATTCTTACAGGTACTTTGTAAAGCTGTTATGGAGAATAAAACACCTGGAATCATCGGATCAGAGTTTGAAGCATTTGACACTTGGACGCCTTTGGTTTTTCCTGATGTCTGTATGCATTTCAGCTTGCCTTTGTCAGACCATAAATACTCTACTTGCCATATGTAATCTTCACAATAAAATGCAATGCGAGAGGGAAGGAATAAGCGCACGTTAAAACAAGGCCTTTCTGTATGTCTCCTGAAGACAAGTGTATTTGCTGTCACTGATGAGATTTTTGATTCCAGTAACTGCATTGATGCATTAACCTGCAGAAGCTTCCTTGAAAGCAGAAGAAATAACACCTCCTCAAATTTAAGACTATCATAGTGTCAGGTGAAGTGCTGCCTGGTGGAAAGTTGAGGAGAGGGGTTCACAGCTAGACATCCAAATACATGCTCAGATTTTATGAGTATATGGTCTGATGTAAATGGGAGATAAAAAAAAAATTAAAATATTGTATTTTTATAGATAATATATAAAAATTTAAAATGTTACTCACTGAGGGTTTCTGTTTATGCTTTGTGGGTGAGGGAGAAGGAAAAGGCATCAGGCAAGCGGGCTGGAGACAAGGAGCTAGATTAGATGCTGTGAAATGGAAGAGAAGGAAAGGTTTAAGTCAAAGTGAGGAAGAAAGAAGACCAAGAGCAGATACATAAAGGCAATAAGGAGTAGTGAGAAACAAGAGGGAACTAAGGAGGCTGCAGAGCATTTGTGGGATGCGGGACCTGGGCTGAGCTCCATTACACCAGAAGCTGCTGTGCTCTCCTGCTCAGTATTGCACAAAGGATGTTGAGGCAGGTTCGCGCACACAGAGCTTTCTTCACAGGACCCATAGCCAATGAGACGCACTAGCTCTTGGCAATAAAAGTTACTTTGGGCAAAAATAGAAAAAGAGAAAAGAGATAGAAAACTCCCCAGGGGGCAGGATCCCTGAATCAGCATCTTCTCTTGGCAAGAGTGTGGAACAGGAGTTAAGAACCTATGCATTAACAGTGGAGAATTCTGACATTTTCAGAGACTAACAGCAGTTCAGAAGACACAATCTAGACTTCTTGACTCTAATTAAAGGATTTCTGTTAGCAACCTTGTGTACCAGCTCACCAGAGCTGATTTTGGGTTCTCCATGTACTTTTCCCTCCTTGGCCTGATGCCGCAGCAGAGCTGCATTCACCCATGATGGAGGGCAGTCTGACATCATCGCCAGATGTGATGACATGCCCAGATTTTTGAAGGTGAGAATACCTCCTATCTTCCTCATTGTGATGTGGCATCACTCCTCAGGGCTTCCTCCCTGTCTGGGTTTCTAGGAGAGGTTTCTTCTTCACATGGCTATCATTTGGTAAATATTTACTATTTAAACTTGATTTCAGAGTAATTTTATGGAAATAAGTGTATCTATAGACACTATTTAAAATGTTTTAAAGTAATTTCAGAGCATAACAAGAATGACGAATACAGATCTGTAGTGCTACAAAATCTGCCTTGCAACTTACCTCAGCTTAGACGTAAGTCTGGGCTCTTACGATGACAAATCCCCGCTTGTCACTGCTATTTATTTTCCTTTGGTCAGAGTTGTTTGGTTTATGACTTTTTTGTTTTCCCCTTGAAACTTTTTGCTTAAGCTTTCCATACAAATTACCTGATATGACTATTTGCATGAGAAAAAGTACCTAAAGCTGTGAAATACAAACACAAATAAAGATATGCAGCACGATGTGTTGCAACAGTTCTCTTTCATAAACACTGCACTGGAGTAGACTGAGAGGAATCATATATTATATGAGTAAAAGAAATATTTCCTAATCCCTAAACACTTCTAAATTTTAAGCAGGGGCTTAGGAAAGATTCTGTATAGCAACATTAATTAGAGTAAAACTTTTTAAATAGGAAGTCTATGGACTACTTCCCAAACTAAACATACAGTTGTAACACTGTATTTGGGGCTGTTCTTTCAATGGTATTTGCAAATAGCTATTTAAAGGTCTTTTATGTGCAAATATACCAATACTTAAACACTTAGTCTCTTTCATCTGCAAGCAAGTCAACAGACTTGACTAGTTTTTTTAAATGTTGCATTCACTCTGCTGTTATTTACTGTCTCCTGCTTTTCTTCCTACTGTATCCAGCATTTCTGTTGAAGGTTAGCGAATTAAAATCACAACACAACTGGAATCTATATTTGGATTTTGCTCTGAAGTAACTTCTAACACCTGATAGTTTCTGTCTGATAGCTGTTAGGAGGTCGACCTACAGGGAAAAACATTAAAGTCAGTTTTGGCTTCGAGTTTTCTAGATTTCTGTGCAGATGGAGCTTTCTCTGGAAACAAAAATAACAGTATTTTTATATGCTATCTACTGCAATTTATTCTTCACATGTTTCTTAACGATTTTTGTAAAGAATCATTAATTGCCTCCAGTCTTCTTTTCAGATACATGAGTAAAAAACCTGTTCTTCCATCTCTTTTGGTAAAGCCACTTTTAAAAGTCTTCAGAATTATTTTCAGATACGTAAATCTGTTGTATCACCAAAAAAGCTAACCCTGTAGCTTTGTAATTAATTTCTGCAGCCAGTTGTTTTGTTCCTTTTATTCTCCTAGTTCAGATTTCTCTGTATTCTCTTGCTCTGATTTCTCCAAACTCTTACAGCACTTCCTTTATGAAAATACAGACTCAACTGAGTCAAAGGTAGTATTGTGTGTAAGTAAAGGGTAATGGTTGTTTCTTAAAACTTTTCATAGTGTGGGACCCTTAGCAATGGAGCATTATTGTTTATTTTGTGTTTTGATAATAGAACTTTCTTTGGCTAATAGAAACAGAGAATTTTGACTTAAATTTCTGTGCAAGTAAATTTAAGCAACTCCATGCCCAAGAGATTAATTATTTGTAGTTTACACAGTGTGGAGATTTGGAAATGAAGAATGGCACATAGTATTGAAAAGGACAGTTTTTCACTGAAGACATGTGAGAAGTATAGACTAGACTTGTTTTTGTTTCCTGTATCTATCCAAACATGATCTATCACTTAACTATTGTTTATATTAGAGAAATGGACTGTTCTATAAAGTGCCTTTTCACTTAAGACTTCAGTGTATTTTGTATTTTCATGTGAAAAAGAGACTATACTATGGTGCTTACTATAGATAAAAGAACCATTCATCCTGAATCATTTGGTCGTATCTGGTCATAGCTCTAGTATCAATGTAAGCTGCTGAAAGGGTTCAACTGGCTCTTCTGTTTAAACTTCCCTGTTGTCCTATTATCCAACCCATTCTTCTGGTAGGAGCTCCTTTGTACTCTTACAACATTTTAGTATCTGCCAGGGATGTAGCTGTTGAAGTTGGGCTTGTAATGGCAGAAGTTCAAAGTTAGAGTATTAATTCTGTAACAAAAATAATATCTTCTAACAGTGCTCAGCGTGGACAGGGAGCAGTCATTCAGTACATCTGTTACTAATGCCCATGTGACCAATGTGGACATTTCTGCTTATCATGGTCCAGCACAACTGGTTTGGTTCAAACGGTTCAATTCTGCAAGGTATCCACAGCCTTAAGCGCCCACCTCCTCTGTGCAGAGTTGGAGCCATGTTCTTTATCTTGAAAGATCTTGGGAGGAGAAGCTTTGCACACCCAAGTTTTAGCTCTAAAGGGCTAAACCAGATGACCACATAGATGATTTCTGGGAATGTAAGGAATAAAAAGAATGCATAATTGTGAAGGCTGAATGCTTGAAGGTCTTCAGCTTTTTTTTTTTTTTTAACTATGCCTATTAGCAGTATTTATCTGATTATTTGTTGTTGGATTTGCAATTCAACTATGCATAAGGTCAGCAGTTTTTATTGTTAAAGACCATTTAGGAGCTCTTATTTATTGATATCTTGCATAATTTATATTTTCCATCTCCAGATAGTAATAACACATTGCAATAGATAGTACTGGTTTCTAATGATGTTACTGATTGGGGAAGCTGTACAGAGCAATGGGTTGATATTGTGTCAGTAAATTTAATGACTGGATGCGTATCTTCCTTTAATTGGTTAGCTGTTTGTTGTGACCCACTGCTGACCCCTTTAAGAACAATTTCCTTTTCATATACATACAGTTAGCTGCCCTAATACCTTTCGTACGTAATTATGCTACATGTAGGCAGTGTCCATGCCAGGCAGATCAGTGAATTGTGAATTGACCCATTTTGCTAGTTTCCAAAACCAGCAGCCAGTTTCTAGTGGCGTTTTACAATTGAAATGGTTCTGTAACTGGAATAGGAACTCTAGAAAAACTCTAATTAAAATAAAAGTCTATTATACACACCTTGTTACATGCAGCATTTGCCCTGGGGAAAACACCAATAAACTTCCTGTTTTCAGAGCGATCATTATGATATCTTTGAAAATGACCCTATAGAAAATTCCTTTAGTCCCGTGCCGTATTATGAATATGAGGGGGGTAGGATGACAGAGGACAGACAAAACAACCTGTGAAGAGTACCCATGAGCCCATACCCTAATTTCAGAAGACATTTTCAGAAATCTCTATATTCTCAGCTAGTGGCCATTAAAACGACTGAATAGAATATGTTATGTCTCAGGTACTTTGTCAAATTCTTGCCATCCTCATTAGTAGTCCTACTGGCTTTATTTTGTCCAAACTGATGCAATTTTGAACCATTCTTAGAAAGTCTTGAAGAAGCATGGAAATAACTTCTTCAGACAAAACATTCTAAAGGGTGAGAGCTGAGTTATGCAGGTTACCAGATACAGTCTGCTTTTCTTTGTACTGAGAAAGGAAGGTTTGACGAAAACTATTTTTTAACACATTTAAGTGCCTGAAGGGCTGTGGTTTATTTGGACTATTTTGTGCCTGCTTTTAAATGTTGGCTCTCTGCTCATCTATAAAGTAGAGAAATCTTGAAAACATGTTTCTTCCCTTCATATTTCTGATGGAAAAAGGAAATGCAGAAGTAAACGGCTGTTGTGACATTTCCTGTTCTGAAACCTCCTGTCAAAGCTGGAAGAGAAAAGCACTCCCATCTGCATTAACATCCCACTTGAAGGAAGATGTGTCTTGTGTGTTCATGTTCTGCTGCTTCAGTATCAGTATTTCTGTAGATCAGAGTGATGAGAAAGTCACACACACATAAAAAAAACAGTGCTACAGCTAAGATTGTTACTATTCATATTTCTTCAGGATTATATCATTCTTTCTTTGTGGCCATTGCAATATCTGACTAGTCCTGAACGTTATAATACATCCAGTTTGTTGACATGTTTGTCATGTGTCCTGTCGCTGTTTATCTGTCTGCCTTGTGTTCATCTTCACCATGATAGGTGTATGGTCGCAATTTGTGACAAAGTACAAGGAATGCTAGTTCTTCGTCTCTGGTCTTCTACCGTTCTTGGCCATACCTGCCCAACCAAGATTTGGAAAAGTGTCCACCAACTGAGTGTCAAAACTGCTGACCAAATAATGATCCCTTTTCTCCCAAGATCCAAAAGGCAATCATATTCAGAGAGAGAGGTAAAATACAGGATGCTGAACATGGATTTACAGTGGTTTCGCTGAACTAGTTTATTTAAACACCATTAACAATTGGTGTGTAGGTGAAGCCTTCCTAAAATGGAACAGTTTTTTTCTCTGGAACATGTCTTTTTGTATACTCGTTTACTTTATAAAGTGATCCCTGAGTGCACTAAGAAATCATTACATGATTATGTGCCTTCAGCTTCTACTTTCAGTTTCACTGATGCTGACATTAAGCAGATAAAACTGACACTTTTTTCCCTTTATATGCCTGTGGTTGGGTAGATGGACATTTTCGCTTTTGTGTACAGTGCGAATTTTTACACCAAGAAATTCACAACTAACTTAAGGGAGATATTTTCATGAAAAGTAGGATCTATTTGCAACTTACTGGCCCTGACAGGCCAAACCTACTGTCATACAGTGAAGGGCATTGCAGCTTCATTTCTTCTGTTCTTCTGTTCTTTCAATTTATTTCTGTACTTGCATGAGTTCCTTATTAGTATTAAAACTACATAAAATTAGTATTGAAACTACTATGATATATATAATACTCTATATTAGCCTGATTTAAACCAAAATACAAACAACCCCCAAATCTTGCCTGTGTTTAACAGAACTGTTTAAAAACTGCAGAATCAGTTAAGTCATACCTTGTGGGCAAATTGGTGTAATGTTACATGCAGAAGAATGTTAATACCCTCTTGCAGTTTCATTGTAAAATATTAAGGCACTCAGGATGGTAAGTGTGTAGAGAATGCTGAAGAAAAGTGCAATTATCTTCTCCTGTGAATTTTTTCACAAAGTAAATCTGACCTTGTGCATTGACCTATGTCTTTACTCTGCAAATTCTGTTTGATAACCTAGAACAAAGGAGGCCAGTGAGAACTGAGCATGTGAAGCAAATTGTCTCAGGATCACAGCAGCCTTGTGACGATCGTCAGCTTGTTAGACATTGTTTTGTGTGTCACTTCACTTGTATACGCTCTCTGCGTTTCTTCAGTTGTGCTCAGTGTTTAATCTGAAATTTAGAAGTTTCTCCTGTCCATGGAAATTTTGGGCACCCTTCCTCTGGAATGAAGCTGTGGATTACTGTAAATTCAGATTGGTGGCTTAATAGAAAATTTGCTCTTTTAAGGTGCATTATTTCTTTAAGGGTTTGACTTTGTACATCTGTCTCTAGTAGTGTACATGTGGGATTTTCAAATATTATAAAGCCATGTTGCATTGTAGAGAATGATCAAAATTACTCATGTAATTATTCTTTCATATCTTAAAGTTAATGAATTGCCTGCATCACACCTGTCAGTACACTTACAGGAAAACCTTCACTTCTTAATGAGAGTTTGTTTTCTGTATCATTAATGTTGTTTGCCACTTTTTCGCTGTCTTTAATATTCTCCACTAAGACAGCAGACAGCTGATTGTTGTTTTTGTCAGATCTCTTCTGCTCTCCTATCACCTCAAATGAAAGCTTTCAAACTCTGTATTGATTAAAGCAACTGAAGCTTGAATTGAGTCCAACTTTTGCTAATACCTTGCCAAGTACTTAACCAAGTCAATCTAGAGATTGCTTGATAAGTCAAATTGTGTTCTTGAGTACGTATGGGACTGAAAGGTCAGCTCTTGTTGACTATAACTGTACACAAAGCAAGATCATGAATCTTTACTGGATCTAGATTATCTTTTGAGGTTATTATCAAGTATGCTGTGATATTGGATCTGGTCAAGTCATACTCAAAGTTTAACAAAAAATTAAAGAAAGTGAAGACAGCATTATACTGCAAATGCACATACTTAAGGATATATATGAGAATGGCAGGGGGCTCAGCTGGATTTTAAGTACCTGATCTGCCTGTCTGCTGGCCTATATTCTCATTTTTAAGCTGTATTTAACTCTTTATGAAGATAATGTGACTTGATATTGACCTTGGAATGTAGTTTTCGAATACTATGGGACACATTCCAAATGTAAGTCTAAAATTTGTCTGCTTATATCACGGAAGGAGGTGATGGGACTGCAGAACTGCATAGGCTCACTTTGAGTGACCATGTTTAAAAAGTTAACCTGATCAGTTCTCCAGCACCCAGCCCATAAAATTGTATGACAAAACCACTTAAAACATGGATAGAGAATGAACTGTACTTTTAAAATACAGCATTTTTTTTCTTCTGTAGGAAAGCAGGTCAAGAGGTTTTTGCTATGACCTCAATTTCAGAATATGAGGTATCTGATTTGATGGATGAAGTATGTGGGTGCAGAGATCTGCTCATAAAAAGCATGCTGAAAGCAGGACCTAGCTGAGCTGCATGTATGAGCAGCATTACTTTCTGTAATATAGTATCTCCACTGAAAGTCAACATGACTTCAAAACTGAAAACAGTGCCCCAGAATAATATTGCTGTGACTGAAAACAGAAGTGGCTGAAGAGAGGGACAAAGGCAGGTTGCTTGGATGAAAACTTTCCCAATTTTACACATGGATTTTAAACATTTTTCATGGGGAAAAAGAAAATAAGCCTCAAATATGTGTCATAAAAGCTCCAGAGAATTACCCCTAAAAATCACCTTTTAAATTATGTTTCATCGTATTTCACTGAAGGTAACAATCAGCCAGAGGTTTATTGATTTATTGTCCAATTTCAACTAAGTCAGAAAATAGGGGGATATTGTGACAGCTGTCATAAATGCACTACGTCCTTTCCCTCAGTTCCTTGTTCTTCGGTATGTATCAATATTCCATTTTGAAACTACTGTGATGGGGAAAAGCCATCTCCCGCCTAGCCTGTAAAGAAGAATGTTCCTCTGGCAGGTGAGCTGCTGCTCTTCACATGTGGCTACTGCAAGGTCAGTCTTCTGAGCTGTTTGTTCAGAGTACGTTTCATCACCGAACAGATAAACACCCTAACATTTTGCTATCAACATATTTATTGTCTGAATGCAGCAATTTAACATAGATATTTTCATCTGAAAAAAATAAACAGTGCAATCCATGAGCATTTTGCCATGGGCTTTCCACATAAATTTTATGGAAGACTTCCTTTCTAGAAGCTCCAATCTGATACCCATAAAATGAAAGCCTTTTGTTTAAGTGCAAGGTGAATAGAGAAATGCTGCAAGCTTCATTTAATTTCCTTGCTGACTTTATACTTATACGCTGTTGAAGGATTTTTGTATATTTTCTTTTGATCCTGCAGTCAAGTCTATTAATTAATTCTCAATGCAGACCAAACCCACAACTCACTTTATCTTCCAGCTAGATTTAACAAGTTGCCACTGTGCTTTTTCGTATGCTCTTGTGCCTAGACTCTGACCCTTTGAAGCTAAAATGGAATACTGAATTAGCAGTAGTTCACATACAAATGTAACTTCTATTATCTTGCTTGTTTTTCACTGTCTTGGGGTCAGGAGGAGAAAGAAAGAAATTAAGATAATGATGATGATGAAGACGATGATGACACATACTCAACATAAATTAAGATCCAGTCTAAGAACAGCCATAAATACATGACACTGTTCTAACTTTTCTGAGATAGTAGGATATGAAAGCCCAGAAGAGACCTCAAGAGTTTGTCATTCAGGTCTCTCTGTTAGGATGAGACACATCACCATCCTTGACAGATACTAACCACCCTGGAAAACCTCCTGTGATGAGATTTTCCCAATCTTGCTACACAAAAAAGCATTGGAAAGAGTTGGTATTATAGCTATGTTTAGGGTTTTTTTCCCCAGTCCCCTCTCACAGATGGCAGATTAAGTTGATTGCAACTTGTTCTATGATCAGTGAACACAGAACACAATTAATTGTCACCTGTCTGTAACAATTTCACATCTGGAAGGCTATTATTTTGTCTCCTTTTTCTGGTAAAATGCTGTCCCCCCAGAATTTTTGTTATGTTGGTGTCTGGCTAGTTGTTCCCAATGTATTTGTATGCATGTGCATTTGTCCGGTTCATCAAGGTGTTTTTGATTTTTAAACTTGTTCTCAAAATTGCATAAAATTTTGTCAACTTGATAACATCTGCAGGTTTTATATATATACAAACTATTCTGTCATCCAAGCCACTCATGAAAATGGCAGATTTTCTAGGACCTGAGACAAATCCTTGCAGATCTCCTTGATATCTTTTCTCAGCTTGATAGAGAACAACTGATAACTATCCTTTAAATTGTGTGCAATTCAATCTTGACCATATTTCCCCTCTTCTGCTTCTGGGAATGTCACTTGTGTCAGCATCAACAGCTTTAGTGAGGTCAGGCTATATCACATCTACTGCCTGTCCCTTATCCACTAGACCAGTTGGTCTGTCAGAGAAGGAAATGAGATTGGCCTGAGTGATTTCTTCTTGGAAAATCCCTGTTGTCTGTTCCTTATCACATTGTTATCCTTAAGGTCTTCAGAAATTGATTGTTTAATAATTAGTTTCAGTATCTTTCCAGTTATTGAAAGTAGAGTGACTGCTTTTCACTCCTTTTCAAATGCTTTTTCCATTTGCAAGGACAGGTGCTGTGTTTCCCCACTGTCTCGAAGTTCTTTGTGCTCTGTAAATTCTCAATGCACTTCATCTGGTTCAATATGTACTGTTCAGTGGCCAGCCTGAGGACACCTGTCTTACTAACATATTCTTTGACTTCTTTTTTTCCCCCATGATAATACAAAATCTGTAAAGATATGTTGCTTTTTCCTCTTTTGTGCCAATGATCTACTTCCTGTTTTGAAATGGGGGGGAGGTGTGTGTGTGTGTGTGCGCTCTTTAAAAAGAGATTGTATTATGGTCTGTTAGAACCATTACATTGAAGATGCTTTGCTTGGATGCACTGTGAATTGCTACCGAGATAAAAGTAAAGCTGACTGTAAATCAGGCTTTCCAACAAGTTTAAGTTCTGTTGAGCCATGGTTCCTTTTGCATGGCTTCACAAGCTGAATTGAGGCATTATTGTTTTGAAATGTGTTTAAACTAGGCTCCCTGTAAAGTCTCTAAGGCAACAGCCATCTCTGCTAGAGCACTGTACTCGAGAGAAACACAAAATGATCTCCAGAGATGCGTGTCTCTCTCCACAGGGTAGCTGTGAAGTCTAGATGAGTATGATGCTTATTTAGGCACCTATATGATAAAGGTTAGACTGGAGGATTTCAGGTGTTTAGGACAGGCATTTAATGACAATTTGGTACCGAGTGATGCAGATAAGTGCTTCTGCAATGCTGATTTATTTCTTTATGTGTCAAAGGACTTTAACGCCCTGTCTGTTAGATTTCTGTGAGCCCCACTATGACTGTATTAGTGAAGCAAACAGGGCTATGACCTGAGTACTGTGCCATGATTGAATATGCCATTTATTTGCTAACTACTACCTCACTGTTTTATGGCACAGTTTTGGCCTATGCGGAAAAGCATTCTCACAGGCCGTATCGCTCATGAAATAGGGCTTGTTCCAAGTAGGCATGGTGAATGAAGCCACTGTTTTGGGGATGAAGAGAGTACAGTTGTTTGGATCTGAGCTGAGCCATCCATGCCCCTTGCAATAAGAAGTGGGTCTGATTGGGGTGGGCATTGTGGTTTTATTTTTGGGTGGGTTTTTTTGAGCATGTTTCAGATATAGCCAGTGAGGTTGGGTCTTAGATCCATCTGCTGTTCATGTACTTTTGTAAATGCTACCATTGTCACAATGTTGTACAACTAAATAAGTACATTTGTGATGTAAATTATGTCCTCATGGCTGGTCTGCTGGGTGAAATACCTCTGTATGAAAATCTTGACCTGTATGACATGCTAATAGCATAGAATATGGTCACTTACTAATTACTAGCCATATTGTTACTGCAAAGTAATATAAAGAAAGAAAATACATGAAAGATGTTTATTTCTTTGCATTTTAACAATTTCATTGTTAAATGAGAAGAAAGAAAATGGGGGAAAAAAGTGGCCTCGGCAATATTTAATGTAGCACAAAAGATCAGTGGTCAGTGAAAGCTTTTTGTAACTTGCGCTTTTTAAAGGTATGTATTCAATCTTTACCAGGCCTTCCAGCCTTGCAGAGAAGCATTGGGCTGGAAGGGAATGTTGTTCCATTTGAAACAGCCATCTACATAGTGTAAGTACATTATAACTGCATTGATAGTTCCATTATCACAGCGTGACTCTATCAGACTCAGTGAGGTTGCTAAGTAATCAGTCAATTGCTGGCCTTTCTTAAGAAGTAGGTTTCTGAAAAGTAAAAGGAATGCTGTATGGAAAAGTATTGCTTTTGGTGTTTATTTCCAGTGGTGGAACTTATTTTAGTAAAATACTGGTATATTTTATTCAGAGATGGAACTGCATGGGAAATCCACACTTACAATGTTGATGTTTTAATGTGAAGCTCTGCCATACTGAATAGCGCTGATGTGCGACATCTCTTCGAGATGCAAAAGAAAAACGGATAAGAAGAAAATAGAGATGCAAATCTGATGGGCATGAGAGAATGATGCCTATCACGTTTGAAACAGGTCATCTGCAGCAATAAACTGCTAGTTTCAAAACTGATACCCTTACAGATATAATGATGGTGCAGAAAATAGCGCCGTATCAGACTGGAGTCAGATTACCTATTACAGCAACAGCCGGATCACCTTTACAATTGCCTGTTCCAAGTGTCATTAAAAAGATTAGTTGAATCATTGGGCAATCTGAACACTGTTGCCAACATGTGTAACATCCAGTCTAGAGCCATTTTATTTCCTCTGAAGTATTTCTGGCGTTAATATTGCCAGACGTTTGCTGTTTGGAAACTTGGCTTTCAAATCTGTCTGGTAAAATTTAATTTAAGAAGTTTTTAATGAAAATTTAAAAGTATTTTTTGGTGACGAACTTGATAATTGAATCTTAAGGCAACAGAACAACCTGGTAAATCTATTAGGCCTGCTCTTGCTGCCTTAATTCTATCTATGCAAGTACAAAGTAGACTGAAAGAGCTAGCCAAGTGTGAGGAAATAGGATCAGGAAATAAAAAAATTGACAAAAAAAATCTTAGAGGGATATTATTTAGGATATTGGCTATTCTGGCTGATAAAATATCTTAAAAATAATGTTAACTTTTTCTTTGATTATATAAAGCCTAAGCTACACTTGCTATCAGACAGTACTTACGGAACAAGGGGGTGCAGTGAAGTAAGGTTTTTGTGGCTTTGGTCTGCTAAGATATTTTGAGCCAACTCAGTCCATGGTCTGTCCAAGCTACAGTAATTACTATTTATATTATATGTTTACATTGGATCTTCACCAAGTGAGGCTGATCATCGTAGTTTCTCTGTCCAGTGAGTAGATGGAGAACAACTCCTTCAGAAGTTGTGTCAGAGTAGCTAAATTTAGCTCCTTCTCATTGAGTTTCTTAGGGAGACCCAGGGGGCACATACTGTAAAAGCCAAATTGCTGAGGCACTGTTTTCCGTTAGAGCAGTGAGTGCTTGGTGTCATTTGGGTCTATGTGAAAAGAAAGCTATATTTTCTATTTCAGAAATTATGGTTATTCCTAGAGTGGGTTATGGGAATAGGTTCTTTGGGGATGCACCTGTTTTTACTATGTTTCTGTAGCATTTGAGTGTGGACTTTTGGAGCAGAACTGTAATTCAGATTTTTGGATTCTGAACTACAACATTACCACAACTGGTAGTGAGAACCCAGTTCTGAGCGGTCTTGGTGCAGCTTTATCAAGACAGAGAGGTGCACGAACAGCTCTGCCTTTCCTTCTCTAACTACACATAACCTTCTCATAACCCTGCTCCTGTACCCTTGTGAGGAAAAAGTGGCAGGAGCTACAGCTGCGGCACGCTGAGAAGTTCAGGGTATGGTATAGCAACGTGTACATGTTTTGTGGCACGAACTTCCTGGAGTCTTGTGCTGCTTCCCATAGTATAAGCATAGACATATGAAGAACATGTGTAGTAAATGTGCTTTTTGGAGTGGATGACATCTGTATCTGTGTATTTATTAACTCTGTGGATCTGATGGCATATGCTGGAACTTGCATGAAGGACACTGAATTAATAAAAGCCAGTTGTGTGATCCCTCCAAGTATCCCTGCAAGGATATTTAGCAGCCTCATATTCCTAGATAAACATGAAATTAATAGCAGGAGCCAATATAAAAATTACTTTTTTTTCTTTATCATTTAAAAAAATCAGGACCAACAGAATGTCAGTGTGCAGTACTGATAGTGGTAGCTTTTGTTTACACATGTGGTCTAAGTTAATAGTGTATATCTATTTTAATACAGATCTACAGTAGTTTTTACTGCTTTAAAAAGAAAGGAAAAAACCCTGAAATTAAAAATAGCTGCTAGAATCCGTAAAGATAAATGCTGCAATATGGTACAGTTTTCAGGGGCAGTAAGTACAAGGATGAACCTTTAAATCCATTTGAGAGTTGAGAAGAAATATGTGTATCAGGCAACATTGTTATTACTACTACATAAAATTTGGCAGAGATCCTGATGCATGTTTCTTGTGTAAAAACAGTTCACTGCCATGCATTTCAGATCATTTGGCTGTTTATATGAAGGGCTTGTAAAATAAGGAAGAGTTCATTTGCCTCCTCTATATTTTGTGTCTTTGATTAGAATCAAGTTGTGCATGTGTGAAAAGAAGGTTTTAGGGGGACGGTGTCAATTTTAAATTCATTAATAAATAATGATGCATTGATATTTTATGAATAATCCTTCCCAGTAAATTTTCAGTACAATATAAGGGAATTGTGTACTCAAGTGTATTATTTTTAGACAAGAGGTTTAGCAACCTCCACTTACAATGGCTGTAAGATTCGTTGTTCTAAGATTTTAATTTTTTTTTAGCAGACGCTCTAAGTTCTAATAGTTTACAGCCATATGGTAAAGAAGTGAACAAAATGTACTGCAACTTTCTCTCTATATTCAGCACCTGTCTCATAGTGTTTTAATATCTAATGAGCTTCAAACCCAAAGGAGGTGTTTTTTCTCTTTGTTGCTTATGGTAAAAATGGCCTTGTAAAGTCAGTCTCCACCCTTGTGGACTTAAATAATCTGTATGTAAATATGTATATTATTTCACAGTAGAGTGACATTTTGAACTCTTGTCTATCCTTGTTCTTGCATGTTTATTTTATCATGAGAGAATACTCTGCTAGACAACTTACAGAAATTATTTCTTCTTCTTCCATGGCCAAAACAGTGAAATAAGTAAACTGACATTTGCATTTCTCATTTGCTGCATTACAAAATTTTGATCCACCTTGCAGGCGTCTGCCCTTTGCATTGGGCTAAAGACATTTCAAGACTATATTCTAAAAAATAGACTTGCAAGACTCTTGCAGTGAAACATAGGGGCTTCAGTGCCCTGTCTGGAAGACTGGTAATTTCACAGTTTGTCAGTTTTTCTGATTGTATTGAAAATGCAATTATACACAATAATATAGGATACTTTAAAATATGCTGTTTATTGTAAGGTGGAATCCTAAAAAATACAAATTTACCTTCATCCATGGTGCAAAAGTATCTATGGCTGCATTGACAGTACTGGGCAAGTGTTATGAGGAAGTTTGCATGAGTTAAAACCCAGGCAGATGAAAAGAATTATTAATGAGTTGGAGAAGGTAGGCCAGGGAATTTTCGTTTTCCTGTCGCTTAGTACAAAAGCAAAGGAACATCAGAAGGCAAGAAATTCAAGATGAAGATAGGATTTTTTTTTTTCATGCAGTGTGTATTTTAGCTCTGGAATCTGTTTCTTAAGAAACTGTGAAAAGCAAAAAAGAGTTTAACAAAATTCCACACTTCATTTGTTATTTAAGTCACCATACAAAATATCCAAGGTTGCTACTAGTTGTGACGATATACATTTGTGGAAGGTATATTTTAAACTATGTGCTGTGTTCTTTACTCCAACTTTTAACATACATTGGGATAAGAGCAGATGTGGCAATGACTTACCAACCATACACTGATACTCTCGAAAGACCTCATTAAAACCTCTAGCACTATTCCCTGGTAGAGATGGGAAACAAATTTAGGAGGATGATGAGGTTGCTGCACATGACAGACCTTATTTCATTTGTGGATGAATGGGCAGCTGCAAACCTGCCTAAGACAATGAGAGTCTTACTCCAAATTCATTCAGAAATTAATTTTTGCTAATAATGTCAACAAAATTGCTACCATGAATGGTATTCTTGTAGGATGTATATAGACTTAGAAACTAATTTCCTGAAGATTATCAGATTTACAGAAGATTTACAGTTGAGTATGACCACCTCCTACCTAGAGATTTTCCTGGTTCTCTAAACCATGACATTTCCTATGAATAGTTGTAAGATATAAAGAACTGTGTTTCTTATGACATCTTATATATACTTAAGAAAGAAAATAGATTAAAGTATAATATAGTATTTTAGACTATGTATATAACTCATCGTGGGTAGAGTTGTTGTTTTTTTTTAAAGGCTTAGTACTTTAACTCACAGAGGGGCAAAGGTGGAGTCTTAAATTCAATGGGAGTTTCAATTCTTAAAAAGATTTCCTGACTACCTCTCCAGCAAAAGAGCAACCTAGTTCTGTTTTTAGATTTGTCCGTAGTATGGATAGAAACTCTACTCTGTATGTAACCTTTTAGTGGGTTGTAACCATAAGTGTGTTTAGTAAAACACATGTAAAAAACATGTACAACGAGATGAAAGGTGTGGTCAGAAATTTTAGCTGGAAGGCATTTTTAACACTGTATGGCTTCATTTCCTTTACTATGGCTGTCTTGCAGGTACTTAGCATTTATAGACATCATACCCTTGTAATTGAACTTGCATGAATCATTTATTTACTACACTGCACTTACGGGTAATATATGTCAAGGGAATTCATTTTTTATTACAGCTGATGTAGCCATTATGATGTCATAATATATACAAGGATAGAGATATAGCTTGAACAGAACTTCTGTCTCTTAAATCTGTGAAACTCAGCACTGTCTGTCTCTGTTTCAGAAGCAGAAGTGCAAAACTTGGTGGCGTAGCATATTTTATCCTAGATATGGCAGTGATAGTATCTGCATTTAGTTTGGTATTGAAAGAAAAGAAAAGACAAAATTTGGAAATTTGCCGTGTAAGAGTAACATACACTGTTTTCCTGTAGGACTTTAAATGAGTGCTTATGTCTTCTAAGATTCAATTTTAAGAACTGACTTTAAGGCAAAATATTAAAACATGCGCATTATGTCTGTTACCATAACTTAGCTGAATTGCCTGATTCAAATCTCATATTTTGTTTTCACTGGGGATATCACAAAATTTCCATACCTGCTTCCAAGCTAGCTGCTCTGCCAGGTCTGAGCAGAGTAAGTGAGTGGATACACAATGCCTATGGAAGGCTCCCTCCACCAAGAAGTTCCTAATTCTTGGGATCTTCATGTCTTGGAAAGTCCAGTATCTGAGTGAAGGAAGGGGATGAGCGAGTTCCTCTGCACTGTGATATGAGTGGGAAGTCGTTTGCTTTAGGCAAAAAGCAGCTTATTGGCCAAGTTTAATGAAGTGGAAAAATCTTCAATAGATCACCTCTATGCTTTCATCTCCTATGCAAATAGCAAGCAAATACTATGATATGTAATTAGAAGATGGACAGTGGACACTTGAGAAAATAAAGGGCTTTGTCAGCCTTTACCTGTAGCTAGAGTAGTTAAAATACTGTTTTGTGGACCTAACAGACATAGCTACATATTTACAAGCAAAACACTGAAGTAGGAGCAACTTGTTTTCAAAGTGAAGCATATAATGGGATTTTAGAGATAAAAGCTGGCTTTTGAATGAATACACAGTGACTTCTGATGCTTTTTACAGTTGAAGAGGGATGGGCTCATGCCGAAGAAGTGAAAGGATTGGTGCCTAAGAGTAATATATTTATGTTAGCCAAATCTCCAAAGAAGCATTTCCTTAAATACAGCACATAAATCTCTAAGAATGCTTTTGAGAAGCTTATTTTTGAGTTGCAGTTTCTTTGGTCAGAATGCTCTTTTTCTGAGTAGCCCAGTGCTATTTTAGTTGCTTAGTCAGATGCATCCTTTCAGCAGTCAAACTAAACTGCCATAAAAAATCCAGTCTGATTTCTGTTAGTCTTTGTCTCATAGAGAACTGGATTTCCCAGGTTAGGGTTTGCTGACTCAAATTTTAAAACATTTTTCTAGGCAGGAATACAAGATAATGTAAATAAGAACTGTCATAAATAAAATAACTTGAATAATCCTAGCTTAGAGCTTCATCTCTTTTTAGGAGAAAGCTTGCTGCTCTGTTTAGTTTTTTATGTGCTAGTCTATATTTTAGTAAAATTTAGGAGCGAACCTTCAATTTTAAAGAAATAGAGAAGGTCTGTACCTATGTTCTTAAAAATCTGTGAAGTTCACACCAGTGTGCAGGGTTTCTATGTTGTGTGTTGTTACCCAGATACAATATCAAGTTTACTGTGCATATGGCGGTAGCATCTTAATGTTTATTGTAAGCCTATAGTTATCTAACAGCTAATTTTATAAAACCTTGCATGTTTGCTACTAAATAGTAGCAAACATGTTATAAGCTTTATATACATACTTACAGAGAGTTGTGGCGCAAGTCTAATAGCTGAATCTCCTGAATGCTGCTTATGTTGATTATGTTACATTCTAGAAATGAATCTTCTCAGTAAAAATAGTAGGTTTTGAGCCAGAAATGGAATCAGACAACCCCTTTGGAAAGTTTCGATGAACAATTTTACAAAATTCTAAGTATCTGGAGACAAAGTCTAATCTAAAAAAACACTAGAAAACCTTACATTTTTTGAAGAATCTCCTATGCCTTTCACTTTTTTGTTATACTTATTGCCAGAGCTTAACCCTAGTAATTACTTTGAAATAAAAGGAAGAAAAAAAGTGAAAAATCTAAAGAATCTTTCAGGTGTGCTTTTTCAGTAATATATTAGTTAACATAGTAGATACAATAATAATTTATGAGAAAGGGATTAATACATCATCTGAAAAGCTGAGGTCAAGTATGTACTTACTTGATTTCTGTAGCAATCAAATCAGGTACATAAGATACTTTATAACCATTATTTAGTTCCCAGTTCAGGTTTGATGATTTTTCACTTCTATTTATGGCAGTTAGCTATGCTAAAGATCCACTGCCAATGTGTCTAAAGGGGGAAAAGGAGCACATTTTTTTCTCCAGATAAAGGCTAAACCCCCTCTAAAAATGAAAACAGATCAATCAGGTGGTTCATCAATAAATATATACCATCTTCTGTCATGCTACATGTGACCTGAGGCTTTGGGATGGATGAGCTCACTTTGAGGTAGACAAACAAAGCACAATTGAGTTATATTCTCTTTTTAAAAGCAAAGATTGTCTTCTAATTTATTGAGGCAATAGATAATTAATTCACAGATTCAATACAGGGAGCCAAAGAATGTGAATCTGTGTTTCTATCCAAAAATAAGGCTTAAAATTATAAATTGAGAAAGCAAGAGAGTGTATAATAAAGTAAAACTGCATTGTGAGGATCATCAGACTAGCACTGAAAAGTTCAAGGAGAAATCTGTCTGCAGATGCTCTCTAACTCTCATGTTACCAAAACAATATGAATAAAAATCTCTCATTCCAATTTTGTTCCAGTCTCTAGGGGGAAAGCAGGAGAATAATTTTTCTTTTTCTTCCTTCCTTTGAGTCTTCTTATGGGGAACTGCAATCTTTTAGGTGATAACACTGCCAAACTGTGTTCCCACATAGCTGAAGATCTTGATTGCAGAACAGTGCAGCTTTTACGACTGCGAACCTCACGTTTCTCTTTTCATCTATCTTATCTTTTTGAGTGCATCAATGCCATTGCATGCAGGTTCCTGTGATGGTATATTTTATCAACTTAATGGGATAGATTGCAGTGTAGGACCTTTAAATCTCCAGCCTAAAGGTAACTCTTCCTCCTGCTGCCATCCCTTTCTGTAAGGTAAGAATATATAGAGGTTGCTTCTTATTTATCAGAACTAATAAACAGAGGCAACTATCACATCTATGCTAAACATACAGTTCTTATTTCACTTTTAAAAGCTTAAAAAAAAAGCACATTATTGTACTCCTTTGGAGGCTTTTGTTGCACAAGAAGGCCTTCCTGATTGCAGATTTTCTTTACACAACACTGGCTGCATGTTTTCTGTGTTACCCTTATTCCTTTTTTATGGAACAACTGGTTGGGGGACAAAACAGGACTCAGGCTGGACTGGAAAAGCAAGGTCAGTAATTCAGGGAAATCATCTGCAGCATTGCTAGAAAACCATAGAACAACCAATTGTCTTCTATATCTGGACCCAGATTAGTTGTGCTTTGTTTCGCTGAGATGAGGGCTCCTTCTTGCCTCTCCTTTTGGCCTCCTTCACGTTGATGGGAAGTGTGGGAATAATGGTGTGCCCAAATTTCTCTCTTTCCACATGGGTAACTGCCTGGTTGATGAATATCAACAGGTAATCTGTGCAAAACCTCATTGTTTCACTCTAGTTTGAAAGGTGTTTTCAAATAATATGCGTAGCCTAGGTGGTTTAACATGATTCTGAATTGAGTTTTCTGTGTAGGAACTGAAGTTTCATCTACGTGTGCATGTTAAGTGCATGTAGATTCTCCTCCCTCTCCCTCATTTTTAATTAAACATCCAATCTTGTTTTCAGCAGTCAATCCTCTGTGTAGTTTATGGTAGTAAATTATATCAGTAGTCATTGTTTTGTTGTGCAATAAGCTATTGCTAATTGGCATTTCCTCTTTAATAGACTCTGTTAAGAATTATGTTAAAATAATTGCTGCCAGACAGCACAGTACAGAACTCTTAATTACTGGCTAACAGTTCTGTCCTTCAGATCCTTCCTCTAAGCTATGCTTTCATAGAACATGTGCTTTTAATTTGAATTCAGCTCTGTAAAACTCAGGAGAATCTATTGTCTATCAAAGCCAAACTCATAATAACAAAGGATTTGTCACAGCAGATCAGACCTAAGGTCCCTATTGTCTGGTGCCGTGCCTCTGGCAGTGGCTATTTCTTGATATTTTAAAAGAAGGTAAATCTCTTCCCAAATTGCTTAATGCATCTTACCCATTTGTGTAACACTGCACATTTCTTTCTAAACCTTGCAGTTCATTGTCTTACACCGTGAAGCATGAGATTTGATTACCCTTATTATCTTAGCTTGCATAGCTACAAATGTTATTAGCAGTCATAAAATTATTCAGTTATTTTTTAAAAAGTAGCTACGATTTTTAGCTCAATGACCTAATGTGGCGGTCAGTTCCATTGACTGTGTAAAAGAAATGTTTCTTTATATTGTTTCTACATTTACTCGTTCTTTCATTTAAAACTCCTTTTATTTTATGTAATAGAGGAAAGAGAGGAACCTGATCATGTTTCAATATATCCTGCCTGATTATGAATACCTGGATGAAATTCCCTATAGGTTCTACATCATTTTGGGTGTTATAGAGTTCTGAACATTGAATTCTCTTTCTGTGATTTTTTTTCTGTTATTTTTTAAATTGGGCACACTGATGGGCATTAAAATTTACCTGTTGTATGATCTGTGGCCTATATGTTTAATTTTATATCACTCTACTGGTTTTCATAGCCAAAGTTCTTACATAATTTTTTCTTATGGTGCAAAGAAATTTAGTAAAAGAATAAGAATACACAGTCTGTCTTCTGAAGAGTTTTATTTCTAAGTTAATGACTGTAGAATAATTATAAATAAACCTGAAATTGATGGTCTTTCAGTCTTTTCAACAGATCTTTTGTGTCTGGTATCAGTATGTGATACACTGGGGGAATTCTGTAGGCTGTGGACTTTTTTTCCCAGTTCCCATCACCTTATGTCTATTTAAGTTAAATGTAGTCAGTCATTGTTACAGATGCTTTCTCTAACATATTTATAGAAAAGTAAAGAAGGCTAGTTGCTATACTTGGTGTATCCAGAGGCAAATGCAATGACTGCTTGTTATATAGCAAATCTGCAGAAAACTTGCCCACTTTTAATTTTTCCATTTGAAAAAACTACTTCACAGTCCCGTAGTGTACACTGTTTCCTCATATTTAGCCTCATTTTTTCTAATGCACTTTCATTTTGCTGCTGCTTGTAGCATCGTTGTAGTTCTTCAGCTATTCGATGATAGAAATTGTAAAAATTTCCAGTGTTTACTTAAAAAACCACAAAACAATAAACTCACACCGCCACAGTTCCTAACTTGCTGTGCAGTTCCATTTCCAAGTCATTAATAAATAGTGCTCATCTCAATAGCAGCCCCAGGAGCATTCGCTCTTACATTTTCTTCATTTTGAGGGGCAGGTGTTTGCCATTACTCATTGTTTTCTATCACTTAACAATTTTTGAATCAATTCCAGGACTCTGTCCCTTGCCCCACAGTTATTTATTTTCCCTAGTAGTCTGCGATGGAAGGAACTTTGGGAAAGCTCATTGAAAACTCATGGAAATTAAGTACCTTGGGTCGTTTAAGCCACTATTTTAGCAACTGTTTGAAAAAGAGCTCAGGAAGCCTATCCTTTTTTATTTTTTTTTCTTGTTGTTGAGGACATTGTGAAAATAACTCCGCTTACGTTGTATGCCACAAATCTTAATGTCAGGTATCCCGTTGGGCAAGTGGCCATCGGGTGGCCCTTGCCCCAGCCCCCGGGCTGTGCCTGGCCCTGCGGGGCGCCCGGCGCTGTCCGTGGTGCTGAACGGCGGAGAAGAGGCCACCCGCGTCTGCCAGGAGCTTGCGTGGGGGGATAGCAGTCACCTCCAGCATTCTGCAGTCCTACCCAACACCTCCTGCAACCTTGCAGGAGGGAAATATGTGCGCTTAGTATTCAGGCTGGCAGAAAGTTGTTGGGTTAACAGCAGAGTGCCCATCAGCAGCAATGAAGTTACAGACGAGGTGAGGCTGACATGAAAGCTGTTACCAGACAGTTACTCATGGGGATACAAACACTGAATATAGAATAACTCTGCCTTGGATCAGATTCCAGCTTGTAGGACATTCTGTATATTTAAGGTGTTCATTTTAAAAACACAACACTGGCTCTTACTAAAATAAAAATCAACTTGATGGATATCTTTGCAAATGCAGATGAACTGATTATTTGCTGGTATGTTTCTGTTTAAAAGTCTAGCATCATTGCTGTCTTATCTTTGAATCAGTCTTACTGCCAAAACTGATGGCTAGAACAATAGAGATCTCTTTGGAGCAGGAACTTCTCTCAGAATCCAGGTCTTATCGCAGCTTTAACTGGCAAAGACTGCCATTCATACTGTCACTCACTGTTTCTACATAACGGATGGTGACTGCCTTGCACACCATAGATAACTCATCAGATTGGTAGTTGGATTTAATTCCCTACTCAGCTGACACCCAAAAAAACCCCGACAATCTATGTGCACTTCCAGTGATTATTTTTATTAACATGAAATAATTGTTCCTGATTTTATTCCCTTTGTGTGCGTGAAACATCCCATAAATTAACAAAATACATGTATGTATTCACTGCCAATAATGAAGGGTATTTAACAGTATATGGTTTTTTATGAGTAGGTCTGTAGAAGTAGTCTGAAGGTGTTGTCAACAGTACGGCACGCGTTATAGGACACTGACAGGGAAAATTATGCTGACAATAACAGCTGCCATTCTGTCACCATCATAATTTTTTGAATTGTTGTCGCTTAACTGATGAAAGATACACTTAAAGTGAATAACAGGCACTTTTTCTTGTTTATACCTTTAAATAAATAATTCATCCTATTTCTTCTGATTTTTTCTATAAAAGGATTGAAATTAATGTAAGACATGTAAGGAGAGGAAGTCCTTCAGTATGTGATTCAGAGCTTCCTCTCTGAGTCATTCGTATTTATTTATTTATTTTCTGCAGGAACCAAATTGCAAAGGAACTCCAGGGACACTGTGTTGTAAGACCAGGGAGACAGAATCTTCCCAGTCCTTTTGCTGGCCCTGGGAATTGAAGTGTGGGCTGAGAGAGGCTGCATGTAGCTCTGCTTCCAGCTGGGCAGAGGAAGAAGGGCTGTTGTGATATGCAGCCTTTATTCTCTGCACCTGCCTCAACCTATCAGCTACTAGGAAAAAAGGGAAATACACTGAAGTCTATATTCAGTTGCAGGAAATTACTTCCTTCCTCTGCCACAGTAATGGAAAGAATTCTGTATTTGAATCACAGTTCCTTCCTAGGACTCATCCTGGACTGATTCTTGTACTGCTTATTATGTATCTTGAGAAAAAGAGGCTTATGTTCTCCATTCATTTAGATTTGAGCTATTGAACCTACTTCCTCTAGCAATAAAAATAGTGTCTATGTACATTATCTAACTGAAGGCTTAATATCTCATATGTATGAAAATGATAAAAAATGTTTTTTATGTGACCTGCAAATGGCAAAGGGGCATTTCAGGTACATGTTTAATAGTTCCTCTTTGATCTTCCCAAGCAAGTAATTGCTTCACAGCTAAATAATATGAATATTACTTTTTTTCTTCTCTGTGTTCAGTTTAACCAGTGTTTGGCTTAACCAGTATGGGGCTGTCCTGCTTGTTCAGAATGCTGTGTTGTTATTCCCATACACACATGTATATTTTTGTCCTGATAAATGCACATTTTATCTACAGGATTTTAAATGAAATTGCACTTTTTTTTTTGCACAGTTTTTTGAAATTGCACAATTAGTTCCAGTGTCCTGTGCACAAGCCTCAGCCTTTCCCAGGGGTTACACTGAACCCTGCTGGGGGAGGATGGCTGCAACTCATTCTTTCTTTGCTAAAAAGCAAAGAGGTTTTTTCTTTGTACACTACTTTGGGCAGTCATGGCTGCCCCTCAGCTCTTCTGTTGCTTTGAGAAAAGCAGCTGCAATTCTGTTTTCTATTTCAGGCTGCCCTATGTCCCAGTGTTATTTTATAGCATATGTTTTCCAAGATCACATCATAGTATTTCCACAAAACTGTCCTGACCAGAAACACTAGGCCATGGTTTGCTGCCTCCTATTGTTACCCTGAAGTCATGATGGCTTAGAGACAGATTGTGGCAGTGCAGGCCTTGTCTATCAAAGAGGATAGTATGGTCTTAAACTTGCCTTGAACTCACAGTTTTTAATTTTTTTTTGTGTTACTTGAGACCCATTGCCTAACAATGTATGCAGTACAAGATGGGTGAAATACCAAGCCGTTTAGACTGGACAATAATGGCACATACTCTTCCCCCTTGAAAGCCTAGGATTTGATCTAGGAGGAAATCTAGGTGTCTCTAAGGCTTTCATACACTGCTGAAGGCAGCAAATATTTAACAAAAAACATAAATCTGGGTGTCAAGAGTGCTTTGGTAATGACCTTCTCATTCTTTGGACTGTCTTCTGCCTTGTTACCAATACTGGATAAAACCTCATGGCTTAACTGCATCTTTCTGAGGCTGGGAGTGCTGAAGATGAAGTAGGCTGGGTGTGTTGTGCTGGAGCACACAATCAGTATGCAGAGTTTAGTGAACTTTTTAGTCGTAAATGGTATATTCATTTTCACCTTTGTAATACAGGTCTGTTTTCTACTACTTCTTAATTCTTTGTTTTTTTTGGGAGGTTCTTCTTTGAGCTTCTCCAGCACTCCTAAACTCTTCCTGTTAAATCTTTTTATACAGAGATTTCATTCTATCCAGTGGTGTCAGTGTTGTGAGTTGCCCAGTGCACCTATTAAGTGCTCCAGGTAGTCCTAGACTGGATGGATTTTTGATTGGTGATGATTTTTTCTAATGTAAAAAAAGTATTTTTTTTTCTGTTTTGAAAACAATGGGAGGTTGTTGCTATGCAAACAGTAAATGTCTTTGTTAAAGAAATATGAGTTAATGTGGTTTTCAAATTGTGACTACATTTAATGTAAAAGTATTAAAATATATGTTTCTATATCTGCCCTTAATGTGATCAGTAAATGAAGGGGAGAAAAAACTTTTCTGGATATTAAACTGCTTTCAAGCATTCTTTATTTTTATACAAACTAAAATTGTAATAAGGTGAGCTAACTACATAATTAAAAACATCTACTGGAGAGACTGTAAAACAACTCAGAGGGAATTAAAAGAAAAGAGCTATTCAGTCGGGAACCTTACAATCAACTGAACACGTTTCCAAGTACCAGGCATTACTTTTTGAAATAAATCCTTTTATTCTAAGCTTTTTCTGAAAGGGTGTTACACATTTGTGTATGTATACACAGATATATAAATATATATAAATATTTACACACATACATATATACATGCACGGATACATACACACCAAGGATAGTCTCTCTAGGTTCTTTCTTGCTTTGAAGATGGGACTTGCTTTAAAATAAAAATTCCATTCGGATTATTATCTCCCCAGCTGTCTGTGCAGCCCACGGGGTTGGCCTGAGAATATTCTCATTACATGTGCTGAAGCAGTTAGTCAGTGATTGATGCTGTATTAATTCACAGCACAGACGCTTTGCCTTTGTTGCTGAACATTAGACAAATTAGTTCTTACAAATTCACGTCCCACCCCCACTGCATCCAAGCTCGCCACTCTGTCTGGGTAGTATTGCTAATAACCTTCATTCGGAGCAAAACGAAGCATTAGAAAGGAGGAGTTTGCTGAAGGAAGGGGCAGAAAATGGGCAGCAGCCGCTGGGGTCTAACAATGCATTGCAGGGCTCTGGTCGTTTGCTGGCACAGCTCAGCACAGTAATGACAAATGATCTTTTCATTGTCAGACCCCCCAAATTAATTTTCCCTCCCACTTTTCATGAGGCCACATTCATCACGTAGATTGCATTAAACATACTTTTGACAGGACAGAAAAAGATGAGTAGTAAAATAATTTGATTCTAGTAGCTTTTTATCTGGAGAAGTAAACCAGAGGGATGATACCTGGAAAAGTAAATAAATATTTCTGTAAATGTTCCCAAGATAAATCTGCATTAAGATTTTTCACAACATCTGGGCATAGGGTGAAGCACAAATGAATGAGCAAGAAAGCAGTGGAAGGAAGATGGAGAAACATCTTTAGCTGTTCCTACTAACCTGGGAGTTAAGCCCTGCTTCTTACAGAGGACATGGCATCTGAAGTAGAGTATGTACAATTTGTGTTTGTAATATAAAGAATAAAATAGCTTTTTTTTTTTAATTATCTGCTTGGAAGTTAATTAGTCAGAGATAGTTTTCAAATGTGCTTTTATAACTCCTCTTTGGGTGTTTGCTGTACATTGTCTCTTTTTGGCTGTTCAGAAAGATGTAGAAAACTGTGTTTTATGGAGGATAACCAAGAGACTTGTCAAGGTCAAGAGAACCGCTAGAGCACAAGGAGGCAGGGGAATCCCAGAACAATCGAGTTATCTGAAATATTCTGCTTATGGCTGGGTTAAGTCATATTAATTGAGCATAAAAGCAGAGTGTTTGGAGTGTGATTTCAGTGGATGTAAGGTTTCCTTTTCAGCAAAATGTAGAAAGTGTGCTTACTGCAAACTTGTCTCTGGTGTTTTCAGTATATGATTCTCCCTCTATATTTTGCTTGTGTCTGTTTAAAATAACCTTAATGAACTGGACTGAAAACTATAGCTGTCTGGCTATATATTCAGCACAATTCATCCTTACTGTTAGTCTAGGTGCTTCATGGATCTAAGACTGTTTGGCTTCTCTTCATTCCCACCAGCACTGGCCTTTGTTAAAGACAGCCAAAATATCTTCCATACTACACTTCCTTGATCCACGTGGTCCAAATACCTCTAAACATTTTCACATTTTTCAGTTGACTTCCTGATCTATTGCTGATACCCCATATAGTAGAGCTGCTTGTTATTCTCCTGGAATCCTGCTGCTCATTTTCCCTGGGGTCTGATGCTGATTGCACATGAGCCACGCAGAGCTTCAGGTGAGGTGCATTTGTGAATTAAATACACAGCTGCGCCTTTCTTCAGGGGCTTATTGTTCACAGGTTGCACTTTTTCACTCATCTCTCACCAGTTCTGCCCCTATGCCTGAATATATCACTTTGGAATTCTTTGGTGCTTAGTATAATACAGTGGTGATAATATACTTTAGCAAATTATATATATATATATTTTAAATGTTGATGTAATTTATACTTCAGCAATTAACCTTACGCTGAATATTACTGACAGTCTTAGCTAGGGTTTTCATCCCCGGTAAATCTTCTGTGCCGCTTTTCAGTAGTAGCAGTTGTGTTGCAAGATGGGTGGAAACAGGTGGAATAGAAAAGTTCCCATGATCTATAAATGTTGTCTGTTAATCAGTGAATTGCTTAGTAAACAAAATCTTTGAACGTTTAATGTTATAGAAATAGCTTCCAACTTTTGTTGGGGTACATTTAGAAGAACTGTATTTGTTATGAAGACTTTAACGCGTCATTTAAAAGTATGCATATTACAATACATATTTATGATAGAGTTCAAAACAATATTTTGTTCTATTTTTGTTCAAATTTATAGGAAAAAAACTGTTCCATTTACATAGACGAACAAGTATTTCAGCATTATTTTTGTATTGCATTATCCTTTCACTGGTGACAACTAGATAATACCACATTAGTGAATGCAAAACATATGTTTACCTTCATGCATAGCCACAGTATTAAACAAGGCTGTGAAGTCAAGGAAATGAAAATGAAAATAGCTTCCAGGCAAAATTAATAAAAGGGTGGCAAAGCAGAATTAGAGTGGGTTGCTCTCTTGCTTTAAAGGTCATTGCCCATCTTGCCAGAGAATATATAGGACAGAAGTGATCCCTGCAAAACTTGTCTGTTTTACTTTTCTTTTACTGGGGGAGGGTGGTGGGAGGGTGGTGTTGAGTTTTTTTTGAGGAAGGAGGAAGCATTGTGATGTCTGTCTTGGAGTTCTCCTGTTTACCTTTTTATGTAATTAAGCAGACCAGATTGGTATTTAGTCTTGTTCTGACAACAGTAAATTAGGCTTAACTCTTTAATTGCAATGAGAAGGAAATCACCTTTCTGATATCCTTCAATTAGCTCAAACAGCTGTTAAGTTATAATTAAAATTTCACATGGATCATTTGAGTTTTTGGAATCTTTCCATTTAATATAAAAAAACATTTGCATATATGCATTTGCTTTTCAACCACCTTTTCTAATCTGTCGGTGCTATACCAGGAATACTGATACTATATTAAGGAGTATCTTTCTGGCTTTATGCATAGACTGCTGGTTCTAGGAAGATGAAAAATGGAAATTAAAGGTGAACGGAAAATATCAAAGCTCCAAGGTGCACTGGAGCTAGTTCAGAACTAAACTTTTTTTCTCAATTCTCTTTCGTCATGCTCTTTGAGATTCTGATATGATCTTTAAAACAGGGAGCAATACTGTTTGGAGATGAGCAATAATATAAACACATATACCCATTCCTCTATTGCAACCTCTTGCACCTTTGAAGGAACCAGACCTGTAGATATTTTGATTTAAATAACTGTGAAGCAGTATTTCATATCCTAAAGATAATTATATTCTGATCTTAAAAGAAAAATAAAAATCCTAAAATACCGCATTTTACTCAATGGATAAAGTTTGCTTTTGTATTCGTTATTGCTGCAGTCTGCAGGTAGGGGGTCAGCTGATGGTGAGAACCTCAGCAGTGTGTACAGGTGGATTATTTCAACATTGGCAAGCACTGTTAAAATCTTGCAACAAAACATTTTGGCTGTTTGACAGTGAGTTAGCTGGAAACTGAACCAGACTACTTAGCATGCTAAGAAGCAGTTTCCATACAATTTGTTGCTTCTAAATTACTTAGGAAAGTAAGTTCAGATAACATCATAGGTGGAGAGATTTGCCGAGTATGAGAAAAATAAAAAGAACATCATATGCGTTAACTTTTTGTGATTATACTTTTTTCTCCTCTTCAGACTCAGTGCTTCGCTAGAGATCTAGTTTATCATGACTTCAAGGTACTTCACCACATTCTGAATTTGGGCTCTACAAGATCTTCAATGAGTCAGTAATTGCCATCTGTTTTCTAAAGAATAAGTTTTTTATTGTTTCACATCTGAATTGGTTTGTCTGTGTGCCTTTATACATTTTTCACTCTAATTTCTGCTATTTTCACCAAATAATTCAAGAATTAAAGCTAGGTTTTGTTCTTTTGTGTGTGTGTCTGTTGGGGATGGGAGAGTTTAATGGAAGAAAACTTCTTTTATGTGGCTTTTTCTGAGCCTGGTAATTTGAAACAATGAAAGTTCAGAGGTCTGGCATGTGTGAAAGCTTGCAGAATTCAGTTTTATTGTGCACATCAACAAGGCGAAAGCACACACAAGTCTTAAAGGATGAAATTACCATAAAATTTATTCCTTCAGTCAATCACATCTTCCCTTTTCTTTATTTCTTTCTCTCTCTTTCTATAGCTAATGCTGAGATTATTTCTGTCTTAATTTTCTTTGAAGTATGATCATACCATTGGGTACTATTAAGCATTGTATACTAAAAAAATATTGGTGGCTTAGGCCAAGTCATGCACCATCAAGAGTTTCCACTTTACCAGAGGCAAGGAAATTTTTGAAGTCTCTCTTCTAGAAATTGTGCAGTGTGATTTCAAATTAATATTTTATCAATTTTATGAACTAATTGATTAATGAAATCTATGGCTTTTTAAGCTGATCTTCAGATTCTTAATATGGAAGGATGGTGGTCTCTCTGTGTCTCTGTTGCACATCTACTTGCATTATGACTTCAGTGTCTTCTTTAGAGCACCACATTTAGCCAACCTGATCTGCTGTTATTGGAAAGCTCCCAGAGTTAGTTTTCTAGTTATTTTTCTGAAGAGTGCCGCTTAAAATCACAGAATCACAGAATCACAGAACGTTAGGGATTGGAAGGGACCTCAAAAGATCATCTAGTCCAATCCCCCTGCCGGAGCAGGAACGCCTAGATGAGGTTGCACAGGAAGGCGTCCAGGCGGGTTTTGAATGTTTCCAGAGAAGGAGACTCCACAACCTCTCTGGGCAGCCTGTTCCAGTGCTCTGTCACCCTCACTGAGAAGAAGTTTCTTCTCAAATTTAAGTGGAACCTCCTGTGTTCCAGCTTGTGCCCATTACCTCTTGTCCTATCATTGTTTGTCACCAAGAAGAGCCTGGCTCCATCCTCGTGACAATCACCCTTTAAATATTTATAAACATGAATGAGGTCTCCCCTCAGTCTCCTCTTCTGCAAACTAAAGAGACCCAGCTCCCTCAGCCGCTCCTCATAAGGGAGATGCTCCACTCCCTTGATCATCTTTGTAGCCCTACGCTGGACTCTCTCCAGCAGTTCCCTGTCCTTCTTGAACTGAGGGGCCCAGAACTGGACACAATATACAATACCTGAATACTTATTTTTCAAGATTATACATCAAGATTTTCAATTTCTGAATATGTAAGATTTTCTTAGACTCCTGGATTTGTGGGAGCTCTGCAGAAATGTCTGTACAAGTGTGTAGATCACTCTCTCAAGCTGAGTTGAGGTAGCTATAGTACAAGTTTTGGGGATGTAGAAGCAGTGTTTGAATAGTTTCCAGTGGCATTTTCATGTCATAAAAGGAGGTGGGAATGTTTGCATTTTGGAGAATATCTGTCATCTTTATTGTTATTATGAATTCTTGCTCTACATTTCTTACCTGTTCTGTTGTTTGACTTACTTATTTTGGAACTATTGAAAGATGCATGGAAAATGACAATTTGTCATTTTGAGCAGCTGCTTTTATGAGCTTTTGCAGTTCATTTTTAAGCTTGGACATAGCCTACTGTGTGTTTATCTACTCTGGTAAAGAAGGGAAACTGAACTTAGATATAATTGCAGGTGTCTTATCTTCAAAGACAGAGTTTCTTTAGTAGGAGTTGTGAAGAGTCCATATCTGAATTATGAATGGGTTCATTGTTATGAGGCCACCAGCTGTTATTATTTGGGGAGGAAAAAAATCAAGAGTAAAGAACAAACATTTATTCAATAAGGCATGAAGTCTTGACATACAGCTTTTTGTTTCATTTATCTGTAGCTGGGTAAGTTTAGATATGGGCAGACATATAAATGCAGTATTTTTTCTTGGATTTTCTTATGAGCAGAACTCTCTATCAGCAGGGAAATTTTTTTTTTTTTTTTTTTTTTTTTTTTTTTTTTTACCCTGGAAGCCATGGCATTTTATATGAACCGCAAGGATTGCATTGCATAGTTTAGAGACATCTGCTTTCTTAAGTATTCCTCAGAAACTCTAAGTTGATTTAGTTCTTTAAAATTTAAGGGTTTTTAATATAATTTTTGCTGTATTAGACAGTAGATTTTTATGTCACCTAGATGTTTCTCCAGCTTGTACCACCCAAGCTCTCGTGGAAGAGGATGTTGCTGTCATTTTGTCTAAATCAACTTAATAGAGCAATGTTGTTCCAGATGTGCAGGCTATCGTGTAGGCAAAGCCTTCTATTATCATTGACTGCTTAACAGAAAGCAACAAGGTGCTCATTTTCGTATGGAGAGAGGCTCACTCATTTAGATTTTTTATGTTGGTGCATAATATAATACTTCAATATTTATATAATCAGTTTTATGATAATGTAACACCATTATGACAAATGGCATTAAGCTAGAATAACACAGTGGAAAGTCAAATGCAATGTTTTTTGTCTTATTTAGCACAAAACATGTGCTTTTAAAAACATATTTATCAGTGTAATGAAGGGGCATGGTCTGGGACTTCGACTTAAGTCCTAACCAGGAGGTAGTTGAAAGTGGTCTGCATGTATATTGTGTGATTAAAGATTTTTAAACAGACTTTGATTACATCTCAAACCCAGGAAAGATCACGAGTGAGTGTAAAACTGCGTATCTTCACTTTCCAGCGCCTACATTGCATTGATTAACAATACCATTTGCAATGTGCCACACAAACTGGTGCAGCTAAATTGACAGAAAGGAGAAAACAGCATTAGCTGTGTCTTGCCATGTTCCACCAAACAAGCTTTTACATTTCTGATGTCCAAAGTCTTAAAATATTGTAATAGAACCCTGGCTTGTAATAAAATTTGAGAGCCAGACATAAGTAATTATGTCTTATATTTACGTTAAGTTGTTGAAAATGCTAATAAAACATATTTGTGGGTTTTCCCTTTAATGAATCTAACAGTAAAACAAAATCATTGCACAAGTCCCCCACTAGCTTTAAAACCCTAAAAGAGGAGTTTCATCAGTGTCTCTATATCAAGCTTGTTTGTTGTGAATTATGGCCATTTTTTGCAATAAAATTTGGGTTGGTGGAAGAAATGGATGTGCAAGCCTGGTTTTATTAGCGTGACTAAGTATTGTGGAACTAAAACAAGGAAATTCTTGCATACTGTCACAATTTGGGGCCATATGGATCATAAACTCCGCTATGCATATTTCATTCGCAGACTTCAAATGGCATTATCTCATCACAGAGGGGGGAACAAGGAATACACTTAACTTAAATTTAGAAATTGTTCTCGTTACTGAATGTCAGATAAAGGTGAAGCTTTTAAATAGGAGTCTCCCTGATTTACTACCTTTAATGTGCACAGGAAGGGATGTGCAAAGCACATCATTAGTGTGACAGGGTGAAAGGGGCAACATGTTTCTTCTGTTACAATGGAAAGAGGATGAATCTGGCACAGCTCTGATGTCAGAACCTCCATCACCTTTCTCACAGATGATGTAGATTTTAATTGTACTCTGGGCCGATTCTCATCGCACCAGTTCCTACGTGACATTGAGATAGATGAAGCCATTTGTTGGCATTATCAGAGCCAGCTGTGTGCTTGGCTGCAGCTACAGTAGGCATTATATCTCATGCATAATCCTCTCATTGAGAGAGGATCACAAGCATCTGAACCATATGGCAAATAATTTTATTATGATCAAAAAAAGGACTCTTGAAGCTAGTTAAACAGAAGAGTCCTTGAAATTCAATCAGAAGAGGTTTTTATTTTCATGTAGCATTATCATCTTAAATTAATTTTTAGCTTTGCCATCATCTGTGAAATACAGGAATTTTATTTTTCCCCAAAAGTAAGAAATTAATGTTGTAATTATAAGAAACAGCAAGCAGAATTGCATTGCTTGATTTTTTCGATGTCTGAAGAGTGCCTTGTAGGTGTTAATGTCTTTTTTCACTAATTACACACTCGTATCACTCAGAAGCCCAAATAGGAAGTAGGAAGTGCCTGAAATTAAAAAAGCAGGGGAAGGGGAGAGAATCACGCACATTAAGCCATGGGAGTGCTGTGTTGATGTCTTAATGCCTTGCTTCCTGAGGGCTGTTACCATTCCTAGAGATAAAAAACTTAAAGCCGTAGTAAGAGCTCATAAGCTGTTGTTCTTTAAACTGAAAAAAAAAAAGAAATCATGTTTTAATTAAGTCAATGCAAATAGGCAATGAGGAAAAAGAGAGATGCTTTAGCTCTGTACAGAGTTACTGCTGAGCAGCCAGGAGATAATACGGTATTTTTAGCCTACCAATGAGTGATAGCAGCTCTCAGCAGGATGATGGTACGGCTAAGACACCTGGTCCTGTTTCCTGTTTTGAGTATACAAGAAAAAGTCTTACCACTATCTCTGACCACCCCTGGACATACCAGCCATCATCATATCAAGATGCAAACAGAGCAGGTACCAGCTCAGGATGTGGGTCTGTGGCTGCTGGAGGATGCTTCATTAACTGGGAGGCAGTGTCTGCTGTTTTGGAGCTGCAAAGGCAGAAAATGGTAACACGAATCACACTGCGTGTGAATAGGCTACTTGCCTACTGGAAAAGATATGTGCTATTGAGGACTTGGCCCTGGGGACATGAGCAGTGTCCATGGGGCATCTGGTAATAATGCACATGGCCTATCAGCAACTTTCATGCTGCAAACTTAGGGAACATAAATAAAGGCTCACCAGAGCCAAATGGCAACAGCTGCCTTATCTGGAGGATACCTTTTTTATTTGGTACTTTATTGACAAATAATAAAGCCTTTAATTGGGCTGTGGGAAGAATATAGCCATGTGATTTACAGGACCTTTAATTTTCTAGTGCTGCATGTCTGAAGCAGATTGGGGTTGTTATCGCAGCCTTGTGAGTGAAGCAGAGGTCCTGGCTGAACTGCTGAAGTACCGTGAAATGTGCATCTTTATTCTCGCATTTTAAAAGTGTTTGTATGTGTCTTGGGGGAAGAAGAGGAACGACGGGAGGAACCCCTGTTTCTTCTGCATTAATGCAGTGATTAGGAATTTGCGACTTCAGTTACTAAAATGAGAGTCAGCGAAAAATCCCCAGCCCAGCTACCACTCCAGAGGCTTCCCCTGCAAACCGCCCATCACTCTCAGCAGGATGCGAAGCGGAGCTGTGCCTGCTGAGCAGGCTAACAGGGAAGGATTGCCTTTTGCTGCAGCAGCTGCTGAACTGAGACTTTCTGGATCATGAATGTATGTAAATATGTCCAACTGTTTGCCCTTCACACATCTTTGGCAAGTTTGGAGTAAAAAATATTGCACTGCTCCATTAGTTTGCTTGCCTATTACCACAGCAGATGCTGTTAAGAGCACTGAGATGTGTTTCTAGGCGAGCCTTCCTGTCTAAAATAGGATAAAGGAATAAAGGCAAGAGGGGCCCCAGATAGCTTCTTGAAATGGATATAAAGCAAGCCTTGGCAGCAGGAAATACCACTGTGTCCACTGCAAAGACACAGGGGTGGATAGCTCTTCGGTCCATTAAGCAAAGCAGAAAACGGTGGTGGTTTATGTGTCTTTGTTCCTTTCTGAACTTTCTCTCCAGGAGAACAGCTATTTTGGAGAGTTTGTACGGGTTTGATTCCTGACTGTATCTGCTGAGTGGCTAAAATGGCTGCATTTGGATGCCAAGCTATACTTCATAGGGATTTCACTGGCAATGAAGGTTGTGTATAAATAATGGATGAAGAAGGGTGACAGGACCTGAACATTTGGGGCTTGACAGATTATCTTGTGATGTATTACAATTAGATATGCTTCAGTGTCACTTCATTTATTCAACTAGTAAGGGTGTGTAACTCTTGGATCCATTTGGAGGTGGATTTATTAAGAGCCTTAGTCATGTCCTCTCGAAGTCTGGAATTGATTTTTGAACATCCTTAGCAGCTTTCTAAATCACTTTGCTTTTAACATGTATGTGATTTTTTTTTCTAATCTTTTTTAAGTACTTGGGATTTTATTAGCACATATAGTAGATCAGTTTATTTTTTAAAATCTGTGGTTTGTTTACTTTGATCAGGGCAGGTAGTTGTTAGACGAGAGACCGCTTTGTCAATTAACTGGTCAACAGATCAAATTTGCCTTTGGGAAGGATTTGTCTGGGTTCTCTGTACAAGAAGCTGGTGGATAATAATCCCCAGCCACTTTATATTAAATGACACTACCTAGAACTGGGACATCTAACGAATAGGAAATAATATTAGCAAAAATGTTGCATGCCTTTCTGCTTTTTAGATAGTGGAAATGAAAAAAACATAGCATGGAGAGATGCAAAATAAAATGCTGCAGGAAACACGAGAGCTCAGATCTGGCATTTTTGCAAATGAAGTCTTTCAGACTGCTGAGTTAAGCAGAGAAGTGATCAGTGTTACGACTACTGTAACTTTCTAACTTGCCTGAATGCTTTAACCCTGGTTTTCTTCCAGATATATTTCTCTCCATTATAAATGCAAATGTAGGATTTTTTGCCTCAAATACCACTGGCTTAGGTGTGCCCAGGCTTCTGTAGGCAGGACCTTTTTGCCTTTATTTAAGCAATCATTTACAAAACAAACTATATTTGTCTGCTTTGCGTATGTATTGGCAAAGGGAGTGGGTGTAGGACAGCAGGTGGCTGCAGAACTGAGCAGAAGCTACAATCCTCCAGATAATCAACAACATTCCCTCCTGCCCTGGCACGTGCCAGCCAACAAACATGTTACTCGCTCCATAGCAACCTCCCCGTTCTTCAGATGGGAACTTAACATGGTTTGGGGATAAATTACGCTCATAGCAAAGCTGATCCAAGCCAACAAGGTTTTAGAGCATTTGCTCGATCTTGTAAAAGCTGATGATAATTGATGGATGACCGACTTGCAGGACCCTGACAGGCTGGTTGCCTGCCCTTTGCACTCTGCCAGTTCAAGCCTTACAAGTGTGAAATAGCCAATTACTGGAATACCTATTGAAAGTAATAGGCCAATGAGCAAATTGCTACTGTGGGACACGGTGGCGGTGTAGGTGGACGAACGCCAAGATAAAGTTCTGCTCTGAGCAGCTGCTCCCACCACAGCTTGGTAATGCTGTTGGATGACCAAGTGATGAGAGAAAGGTATTTCCCCATTCGAACTGCAAGTGTCCTGCCTTGTATTGACTTAAAGTTTATGATGCATGATACCGTCTTGTTACCCAGATCCTAATTTGCTGAAATAAATCCTCCTTTTAAAAGGTAGTTAAATAGGTAATAGGGATAGTCACGGCCATAGATTTTGTGCAAAAGCATTAAATACAATTTTTGCTTGGAATGAAAAGTCATATAGTGTGCAGAGTGTTAATACTTGCCAGCCATTTGCTATTGACAGAACAATTTATCTTGATAAAGGACAGTGAAAAATTCCAATCTATTCACTGACATCACATTATCAGCAGTAATATATGACTGCATCTAAATATAAGGTTCAGATCTGATACAGCTGAAGGGTTTCTGGTAATTTTCCTGTAAATATATTGTGTACTGGACAATGAAAAAATGTCGCTTTTACCATGTAATTGGATGACCTATTTTTATGTGAGATTTAAAGTTTTACTGTGTTTAATGGGATAGACCATAATGTTTCCTTTTTGGGTAACCTGTTTCTTTTTATAAGACTTTAGCAATAAAATGGATATTACCAGGTTTGATAGAGCAGAAATAGCAGACAAAGAAAAATAGAAGCTTAAATATTAGTCTGGTGAAAGAAATCACCTATTTGCCAGAATAGGAATACTTATTCATAACTTTTAGGCATGTGCTTCTTAGCTTTCTTAGCAAAAAGATACGATTTATCATTTTGGTTTAAGAACCTGGCTTGTTTAATTAGAAATACATTAGAAAGAAAGGTGGCAAGTAGCAAGTAGCTTTGGAGGGAAAATTCCAAAAGTTCTTGGCAAATTATTTTATGCAGTCCATGATTCTGTAATCGGAAAGCAATCATTGTGTAAAGGCCAGAAGTGTAAATTAAGCCTGCGGTCTGTATAATCCATTTTTTTTCAGTTGCCAGTCACTTTTTTGGTGCTGAAAAGAGAAGTGACAAATCACATCTTGCTGTTTGCTTTGAATCTCCTATAACAAATACCAAGTCCATTTTAGGTGGAAAGAATAGAAGATTGATTCATTTGATAGTAAATACGGATCAGCCTCAAAAATAAGACTATCATTTCAATCAGGTCAAAGTATTAAAAAAAAAATGTATGGGCTAATTACCACAAATGTTCTGACCATGATTGCTTTATTAACTTTAAATAAATGGCATTTTTTTACTCTGTACTTAAAACTCTGAGGGAAAAACTGTTACCCATTTGTATTTTTCACACTGTACTTTCTCCTGAGCAGATCTGATTGTAAAACCCCTTTGTGTGATGCTCTGCATGAGGAAGAGAGCCTCTCGGCTTATCTCCTGAAAAGATGGTAGATATAACTTACCTTGTGAAGATTCCCACCAGAGGTATTTGTACTGTCCTGTGGCTTGAAAAAAATTACTAAGTATGTGCTAGGTGTGGAAATAAAGTTTCTAATGACTGGAACAGTGAAAAAGCTTGCTAAGGAAGACCAAATCTGATTAGTTTGTTTCCATTTCAAGGAACAGCAAGGGTGCAGTGCTTTCTGGACCTTTCAGTTTTCTGCACCTTTCTCAGTTTTCAGTTGTGGACTCCTCTGCATAGTTAAATATCTTGTATACTTTAGCAGACTTGTGACAGTTTGCCCCTTCCCAGCTCCTGGAAAAGGGAAAATATTATTATTTTCTTCTTCCTCTTTTTCTTCAACCCTAGAGGGTCTAATATTTGCTTTGCAGCTACTTGGCTGCTCTGGGAGGAGAAGCAGTCTGGTATTATACCCCAAATAATTTGTCCTTCCCTAGTAACTGTGCCTGCTGAGTGCAGTTTTATTGAGCAAGGCTGATATCCCCAAATTAGAGCAATTCTTTTGCCTTTCCTTAGTTTGTTAACTCCTCTCTGTTGCTTCTCTGAGAAGTTATGAGGAGAAGCAGAGGTATCACGCTTGCCTGACTGCAGATCCAGCAGCGAATAGAGGCTTACGTTGGGAAGGTTGTGTGCTCAGCCATGAGAGTAGGGCTTGCTGTCACCGAGGGCATCTATTCCTCAGGAATTGATGGCCTGGCTCTCAGCGGCAAGAGCTTCCTCTTCTCCTCTGGCAAATAAGTAGTAAAGTACTCTGGGGATTTAAGGGCTTTTGCTATATATCCTCCAGCTTCTCCATTTGTTAAAACCATGTGGCAGTTCAGTGTCAATGGCGTGACATTCAAGAAAGGGAATAAAGGCTGATCCATGTTAGTAGTCATGTTCAGTGTTAAGGGCAGAGAGAGAGGAGCTCAAGAATTATTCCAGCTGCTTGAGATCTTGTTGCTGAGGACCATATAATCAGTTTTCATTTTTTCAGCTTCTTGACACAGGCAAGAAAAATGGGCTGTGTACCCCTCAAATGAATGTCCAGGTATGACAAAGCAGAGGCAGTTACTTTTTCCTGGTAAATTCTGTGTCACCTTCAATGAAAAGACGTTTATGTCTGTCAGGGAGAGAGTTCTGCTATAAATCTATTTGAGGAAATCATGAGGAACAGACAAAATGGTGCAACCAATCCTGCAGGCAAAAAAGGTGAAGAATTCCCTGGGCATTTTTGACCAAAGGAGCACAATGGACACTGAAACTATTAGACATGGTTAAATGAATATTCTGAGTTGTGCATTTATGTGCCTTTAAAGACTTAATTCACTGGTAGTCTCGTGTTGGTTTCCCCTGACATATTATAGTATTTTCTCTCTTCCCTTTCCTGTTTTTTTAAACATTTCATCCAGCTTTGTCTCAACTTGTGTCAGACAGTTTTACTCAGAAGATGATAATATCACAAATGGTGGAAGTAGATACAGCATCATGTCCTTATTTCTTCATCTTTCACTAAAACTGTCACTTTAATTTTGTAACCTGTTAAACTGTGGCATTGCAGTGGCGTTTAGGCAGTGGGAGAACTTGCCAACAGGCTTGGTTGGAGGCTGTGGGTATGGTGGCGGCTATAGGGGAAGCTTCCTGCTGCAAGGCTGGCGCTGACTCCCAGTCTTGCTGGAAGGTGCTCCTACAGCACAGCATGTTTTTGAGGAATGAGTCTGTCACTTACAGTTTGCCTCTTGCAGGCACTGTAGAGCCCATTACCAGGCCAGCGTCTCTTGATTTCAACCATCCAACTGTAAGGCTGTAGTATAGTCTGCTGGTCAAAGGCAGCTCAGAAAGGAAATGGAGAGAGCAAAAGTGTGAGTGCAAAATTAGTAGTGGACAGGTTGTGGTTGGACTCAGTGATCTTAAAGGTCTTTTCCAACCAAATATTTCCATGATTCTAAGATGTTTTACTTGGGTTGCACCGGAGACCAAGCAGTCACATGGGGACATGGCTGCCTCCACCGCTGAGGAGGGAACTGTGCCACCAGGCTCTCTTGCATCTATTCTGTCTGCAGCCTGAAGAGCATTTGTGACTTTCGGAGAAAACAAGTTGCTTCCCATCAGATTTAAATTGGGATGCTTACAACACTTATTTGGATTGTTCTCCTCTTCCAGTGATTCACCTAATAATCTTGCTAACAAAAGATGTTGGTCATGATTTTTGGCAATGGGGCAATATTCCATTCAAATCTACTTCAGCTGTCTGGTAGTCTGTAAAAAAAAACAGCCCAGAACCAAAACCTAAAAACAAACCCCAACATTTCCAGTTATTTATGGTAATTAATGATACTGTGCTGAAATAAATGATTATTTCTCATTTCTGCTTTTAGCAGTGGATTTTGTGTGCTGAGATAATTTTCAACTACTGTGAATTGCTTGATGGAATCAATTGAAGAGAAACAGGAGGAATAATTTGGGATGATCAGCTACTGCTAAACTGTTACCCAACTTAGTTTTTTTAAGCTATCAAAAGCTTCAGAAGCACCATGAAATATAAATTGAAAAAAAAAAAGGAAAAAAGTAACCTGAAAAAACTGTTAATGCTTGTGAATTTTACAGTCTAATTCAAGACATGATGTAATGGAGCAGTTGAGCACATGAGTAACAAAGTAGTGGAGATACCTGAATGGAGGGCATGAGGATTTAGTCCTAGCCAAATAAAAAGCTACTTAAAATCTCTTGATTGATCTACAACTGTGTAGATTGTGTCAAAAAATACAAGCTATATTTATGTCTTGACTTTCACCCTGATGGCTTACAAACTGCCTTTCAGTCTGTGTAGGTGAACTGATGACTCTTATACTACTGCACTATAGTTGTTCTAGTGGTTTTGGTTTTTATATTTTGGGAGGAGAAAGGAAGCACATCTTCTCTATTCAAAAACCAGAGGCCAGTTGTTAGTGTTTGAAATAGAAAGATATTAGTTTGTTAAAAAGAAGTGAATGTTGCGATGATGTGAATATGCACCAATCATTCACTAATGGTGACAAACGTAGATTTTTGCACTCCTATATAACGAGCATGCCCAAGTAACTACTCTTACTCACCATCACTTAATTTGCAAAACTGATTTTTAACTTCTGTGTTGGAAGTGTCCCATGCACCTATGTTCATTTGGATCTTTCTTTCAGCCACAACTAGTTTGACTCTAGCTGCATTTACTCTCATTCTGTATTTTGCCCATATTTTTCATTTCACTCAGTTCCCTTGCCTATTTGTGGGTTTGTTGTTTTGGTTTTGTTTTTTTCTTCATGGCATTTGGAACTTTCCTCAGTGTAGTGCTGTCTACTTATGACATTAATAGTGAGTTTGTTCCTTTTCCCAATACAAATAAAGGTGTCACTTAAAAAGAAGTGGATAAAATCCCATGACGCCTACTCACACTTCTGTTGCTTTCTTTGTTTTGATTCCATATCTTTTTGCCTTCATATGTTTTTCTCATTGCACATTGTTCAGACCAATTTGAAAACATTTTCCAGAGCTTTTTCACATCAGTGTCAGAAGTGGAGAAGGTGTGTGTGGGTCCAGCTCCACGTGGCCCTGCACAAATGGGCCAAGCAGAGGATTTCCTCCTCTTCCTCCCAGCCTTTTTGTCGACACATCCTCAAATCCTATGGTGAGGCTCCCCTAGATAAGCAAGAATGACAAAATGATCAGGCTTTATGCTGTATATAGAATTACAGCAGGTGTTCATCAGCTGTGCCATGACTGACAGACTTCTGTATCTTTGAATAGAAAGTCTGTCTCCACTTACAAATATTTGTTAATTTTTAATTAAATTAATTGCAAACAGACACTTGATACAGGATGATATAATTTCATGTTTGTGTATGCATTCAGATGCATATCACTCTTCACATCAGTACTTGGCAGCTGCCATCTTTTAACGAGAAGATTGCTCTACTGTGAGATGTTTTCACAGAAGAATGACACCTGAAAGAAGTGCTTCCTTTTGCATGTGAAGAAATACTGTTCCAGTTAGGTAAAACAGTATTTTCATAAGATTCCTAAATGTGGCTGTTAACTTGGGAAATCTTTGCACACAAAAAAAGTTCAAATTTGTTAAGCATTTCTGGATGAGATAAAGCTGAAGTCTGCATTCAGTAGCCTGAACCTAAAAGTGGCCTTTTGGAAAAGATAATGCCAGCAGCAGCTGACTGTGCCATTAATGGGGTTGGTTTGACTGCCTTTAGGACTGAAGTGACCTTTTCGAAAACTTTCCAACAAGTATGTGAGGGCCTCCTCTAACTCCAGCAGCCTGTGCATTTGTGTTATAGGTAAAACTTTAAAACTTGTTGGATACTAGCAATCTTGCCTAAGCAAAAGAAGGTGGTTCAAGAGCTAATATGCATATCAGAGGTTTGGTTTCTTCTGCAATCAAAAGGAGAAGAGAGGCTTGCAGTTAAGTGTTGCACAAGGAGAAAATTAATCTGTTGAATGGTTAACCAGGCCTTTTCTTTTAACAGAGCCCTTTCTTTGGAAAAGCTGGGCATGATAGATCATTAAAGGACAACAGAAGGTACCAAGTAATAAAGAATTTTAAAAGATTAAAGAAATCCAATAATTCAGCAGTTTGCACATTAGTTACAAAATAGGGGCAGTAAATGTTGAATGGATGAGTGACATTAAAAGCCCTTTTTATGGTCCAAAGTTAATTTGAATAACATTAATTTACAGTTGACAAATTGTGTCTTTTTAGCATTGGTAATCCAACCATTTATTAAACTGTGAAAGCAATGGTAATTAAGTATTACTGCCCAGCGCTGCTCCTACGGTTAGTTACAGCAGGGACGGGTGTGGAATAACTTGCCTTACAACATTAGGGAGAATACAAATGTTTGCTCTTATAGGGAGGAAACCAGGCAAGGTGTGGTGGTGCCCCGCAGTCCTGGACAGCTGCAGCATCTTACTCCTTTTCTTTCACACACTGAATCCTTTTGCAGTAGAGTGAAAGAGGGCTGTGGGGAAAGCAGGGGAATGGGGCAGGGGAGCAAACTTTGTCTTTTGTCCATTGCTGAATGGGGTATAACAAAACTGCCAACACCATTGACTGCCTACCTTCATCTCTCTGCTGCCAAAGGGTGAGGGAAGCAGGGAGCCCTCTCTGGTCATTCCTCTCAGTCTTCATTCATCTGTCACTCAATGGAAGTTGGAAATAAACCAACTGAGTATCCAAGAGGATACTCGCCCTTCTTACCCACAATACCACCCCAAATTATGGCAGTTTCTGACATGCAGCATCCCCAAGTATGGTCTTGCCTAGGTATCCTGCACTATTTTTCTAACGTGAGCAACTATGTGACCTGCCACCTGCACAAGCATGTGGCCCTGACTTACTGCAAATTCAGTCTCCCTTGTGCAAATGACGTATTTGGGGCACAGTCACAGAGTGAAACCTGCTGGGGCTGAAGGAGGGGGGAGGTGAAGGGAAGGACTTGTGGGCATACACGAGCCTGTTGAAGAAGCTGCTGTGCCAGGATGCTGCTTGCCACATGACGAGCGTGTGTTTTCTGAGCTGGCAACACTACTAATGTGTCTTCTCCCTGAAATACCTGGATTTAGCACTGTGTTACTTGACATAGCACTGAATCTGAGCCACAAAACTCCCATTTTTCTGGAAAGATTCTCAAAAGTGTAGTATTTTTGTGATGAGTAGTAAGCATCTTTGTGGGTATCAGCTTTCTGGAGGAATTTCAGGTCAGGGCTTGGCTGAACTCACAGAGTCCCACACCTGAGGGTCCCATTGCACTCTCTGCAGCCTCTCCTCTGTCTGCTGTGGCTGGTGGGAATAAATGTTTGTTTTGCTATCAACAAGGGCACCAGCAGGAGTGACCATCCTCCTGCTTGTTTGCAAGGACTCTTGTTCACTGAGCTGCTTTGTTTGACCCCAAGCGTGGTTCCTAAATAGAAATAAAAATTCTGATGTCAACCTCGGTAATAAAGGAAGTTTTGTAACTGGCATTTATGTCTTCTAACAGTTACCCATGGGCTTCATGTGCAGTTTAAAGCGTCAGGGATCAGTATTGTAATTTCTATCCCTTTTATGCTAGCGCAAAAATCTCATTAAAGTTCTCTGCTTGTGTGCTGCATATTTCTGATACCTCCACCTGTTATGTAACCCAGACTTCTGATAGAAACTTATTTGGATAATGTCTGCAAGCAAAGAATTTTCCCTGAAAAGATTGAAGATGGAGGCACTCTGTCAGGACCTGACAGGTGTAAACTTCTTAATGTACGAGGCGTATATGAAAATACAAATCATCACTGAGAGCCAGCCTGAAGCAGACTGAAAAGCTGTCATAAGCAATTTTCAAAAAGTATGAGTTACTGGGTTCTCTTCCAGAAGGAACAACTCCACAGGCATAAATTCGTGAATGGTACTTGACAATCTTAAAAAGTCCTCCTCTCCCAGCACCGAACATGTGACAGAGATGTGATAGGGCCTGTGTGCTCTCTTCTCTTCTCCAGCTGTGGAGGAGCTGACGTGATAATCGGGGCATGGATCCTACTTTCCTGAACTTGACGCGTTCCTCCACTGAAGCAAATTTCAAGGAACTGATCGATCTGACAGGCCATGTTGGAGCTGATTATTTGCCAAAAATTGTTTTATAGATCCTCTTTGTTTCTATTTACTGAGAGGAATGCTAGGAAAGAAAATAGCAGATGCCTTGTGTCAGGCACCTTGGCTATTTTGTATGCTCCTTGGTTTTGTATACTTTTACTTTGGGCATATGGAAAGATCATTGCTAACTGGATGGGCCTATTCACTGTTGTATGGAAATGGACTTTTAAGAAGGGTGTGCATGACTGGCAAATCAGTTCTAATTCAATAAATGTCAAGGTCAAAACAAACAAGTGATGAAGATGAGAAAGCCCTTGAGTGGTATCTGCTTCAGATCATATTAAAGCCTGTTCAGTAGCAAAGTGCTTCAGGGGGACTATGCAAAATTAAAGAGCAATGAAGTTGCTGTGCAGTTTTAAACCAGAAATATCTGTTTCCTCTACTGAAACAGAAAGTCAGTGCTTAGGAAATGTCCCAGTGGAGGTGGCAAAATTCATTTCTCTCTTGTGTGCAAGTGGACTAGAGCAGATGGGATGGCAGATTTCTGATGAGTGGGAGGGTGTGTGGCACTCCCCTGATTAGCACTCTGCACGGGGCGACAACAGAGTGCCACAGTGGCCTTGGACCCCTCACTCTGATCACAGTGAACTGGATACGATTCACATGATGAACATCTTATCATGGTAGTTGTGAACGTATATCTAATAGCAAAAGCTTGTTACAGCACTATATGTAACTACAGTCCCAAATCCTAAAAGTATCCTATGTATGAGCTATATTATTTTTTTAAATTCATCGTGAAACTTGCATGTAAATAGGCTAAAGAGGGCATCCAGAGTTTTTTCTGATTCTCTTACCACCTCGTTAATTTTTACTGATGACTGAGGCTTCGTTTTAAACTAGGAATGTAGGTGAATATAAAATTGTACAATGCAGTGTCCAGCAAACTCCTTTTGTCAATGTGACTTATTTTAAATTAGGTGTCGTGTGCCATAGTATGTCAATAAGCGTGGACTGTGTGTTTTTCAATGTCAAGTCTAAATATTATAAAATATCAATACAGGAGCTGTCTTACACAGAATCACAGAATATTAGGAGTTGG
>NW_010173136.1:3542-3772 GCF_000695765.1 Mesitornis unicolor | reverse complement strand
AAAACCCCAACCCCAACCCCCAAAATCAATCAAACCCAACCGATTCCTCCACGCACCCCAAAAAGGGGGGGTCCCCCTCTCGGTGCTGGGGAGGGTGGGAAATCCCAGGCAGGAGCAAGGAAATGTGGCTTTTTTAACCGATGTGGGGGTCAAATGGGGCTCTGGGAGCTGGAGGCTGGGGCTGCCCCAGCCCCAACACCCCGGGGATGGTCACATCCAGCCCCCCACCC
>NW_010173136.1:2870-3498 GCF_000695765.1 Mesitornis unicolor | reverse complement strand
GGTCACATCCAGCCCCACACCCCTCCAGGGGGGGAACCCCCCAGCACCGTCCATGGCAGGGGGCAGCAGCCTTGCCTGATGCACTCCCGGCACTGAGATCTTTCCCGGGTTTTATTTATTATTTTAATCTATTTGTCATTAAAAATGCATCGTCTGGGGGCTCGGGGAGGGTGATCCATTAGTCCCCCCCAAGCACGAGTGTGATTGCCATGCACGGGCAGGACGGCGTCGCTTGGCACCTGGGGTGGGTTACACCGGTGCCAGACCCCATCGGGGCTTGAATAAGGAGTCAGGGGGGACCTCCTTGGAGGGAGCCGCTCTGCGCCCCCTGTCCCGGATCCCGGCTCCCCCCAGATTTGCCGTTAAGCCAGGTGAAAGCAGTTTCTTTTTGGGCAGGCGCACAGGCTGCGTCTTCTCCCCATCCAGGAGCTTTTTAGGGCAAACGGCCTTAAAACATTCATCAGCGCCAACAGAAAATATCAGGGCACAGAGAATGGCGGGGGTTGGGAAACAGAACCACTCGGTGCTCGCCCCAATCCAGGGTAAGGGCAGGATCCATGGCCCAGCCGGGGTGTAACGTCCTGACACTGGAGGGGGCCCAGGGGGACAAGCTGGGTCCGCTCCCCCC
>NW_010173136.1:2478-2855 GCF_000695765.1 Mesitornis unicolor | reverse complement strand
TATCCCCTGGCAATTGCCCACCTCCCCTGCCAGGAGGACTCAGCCCTGCGCTGGAAGCGGCTCAGCAGCACCCACGGGTGCTCCCATGGCCCTACACCCACTTGGCACCCATCACATCCCCCCTGTGTGCCCCCTCCACACGACCAGGAGCCCCTGCAGCCCAGAGCACTTCAGAAATCCCAGTTTTATTTCAGATCGGAAACAACCAACCAGGAAGAAAGGAAAAAAAAAAAGAAAGAAAGAAAGGAAAAAAAACCCCAAAACCCAAAAAGCAACTCCAAAGAATGAGAAACGGCCCCAAATCCGAACCAGGCCGGTGCCCAGGTGGGTGCTACATACAGGCTGGGGAGGCTTGGGGGGTGCAGGGCAGGGGGCCC
>NW_010173136.1:2144-2450 GCF_000695765.1 Mesitornis unicolor | reverse complement strand
GGGGGGGGGCTCAGCTCAAAGTGCATCAAGCAGGAGGTCAGCGTTGTCCCCCATCTGGCAGCTGGGGAAACTGAGGCACGACACCGGGCCGGAGGGGGTAAGTGGGTGGGAGGGGAAGGGGGGTGAGATCCAGCCCTTGGCAGCCAAGTCCATGCAAACGCTCCCGTCTCCAGGAACCACCTCGGGCGCGCGTATTGCTTAGGGGATGATTTGGTTTTTATCATAAATATCGAGCTACAGACGCTAGGATTGATGCATCCAACGGGATCCTACGCCTGGGGAGGGGGGCAATCCACCCCCGGCGCG
>NW_010173136.1:0-2093 GCF_000695765.1 Mesitornis unicolor | reverse complement strand
GTTACATGCACTTACGGGTTGGTTTTAGGTTCTTTTTCTGGCGAGAGAGGGTTTATTTGTTTGTGTCCGCGTCTTTATCAAAGTTCCCATGTTCTGCAAACAGCCATGCGATCGCAGGCTGTCCCCCCTCACGTCTGCCCCTGTCCAGGGGGGGATTTTGTGTGTCTGAGGTATATATATGTGTGTGTGTATATATATATACACATACACACATCTCGACACTCCCCGCTGTGGTGCGGCTCCCGCGGGAGCTGGCGGCAGGCGCTCGGGGTGGCTCCTACTACTTCATGCCGCTGCGCAGCACCTGGTTGGCGGCGATGAGCATCACGCTGATGATGAAGGCGATGGCGAAGGCGCAGATGAGGCTCTTCCGCACGCAGGTCTGCCGGATCTGCTGGCTGGAGCAGGCTGCGAGAGGAGAAGGCCCAGGTTGAGTTACCCCAACACCTCCCAAGTACCCCTCAGGTACCTGGTGCCATCCCCATGGCGTCGGGGCTGGGAAATTTGGCTCCACATCCTCCCCTAGAAGCCGGGGCTCACTCTCCACATCGACGGGGCACTCCTCGGCCGTGCCCATGTGGCTCTCCTCCTCCGTCATGATGATGTTCTCGATGTCCTTCATGGAGAGGTGCTCGCAGAAGGTGTCATACAGCAGCCGCTTCAGCTCGTCCACCGTCAGCTTCTGCATGTCGCACTGCGGGAAGTGGGTGAGGGGCTCAGGCGGGGCTGACCCTACTGGTGGGGGGGATGCTGGGGATCGCCCGGCACCCTCAGAGGCTGCGGTTTGGATGGTCCCCCCCTGTTTTTGGTGGGGAAAGGGCTGGTGACCAGCTGACCTCCAAGGGGACCCAGTGGGTGCCCAGCCATGGGCGGCTGCTGTCCCATGTGAGGCAGGAACAGAAGCGCTTCGGGCTGGTGTAACCTTGACCCTAACCCAGAGCCTGACCTTGACCCTGAAGCTGAGCCTAACCTGAAACATGAGCCCAACTCTGACCCCATCCCTAACCCTTACACCAACTCTAACCCTGACCCCAGCCCCAAACCTGACCCTGATCCTAACCTTAAACCCAACGCTAAAAACAATCCTGACCTTGACCCTAACCCTGACCCTAACCCTAAACCAGATCCCAACCCTGACCCCAACCCTGACCATGACCCTACCTTAAAATGATCCCAACCCTGACCCCAACCCCAGCCCTGACCCTAATCCTGACCCTGATCCTAGACCTGATCCTAACCTTAAACCCAACTTTGACCCCAACCCTGACCTTGACCTTAAACCTGAGCCTAACCCTGCCCCAAATCCCAACCTTGACCCTAACCCTGACCCTGAGCCGCCCCCCAGTCCCCTTGGTGGGGATCTGGGGGCACTGCCCCCCAGGGGGTCCCTACCTTCCAGAAGACGGTGTCGAAGTCGGTGCCGTGGAACTTCTCAGGGATGCCTGAGGTGGACAGCTTGGGCCCCAGCAATGTCACGAACTCCTCGAAGTCCACCTGCCCGTCACCTGCGGGACATGGGGGCGGCCGTCACCCCCTCCCGGGCACGGGGACATGTGTGACACCCTCCCAGAAGGGTTCCCATGGGGCTGCTGGGTGAGGGGTGGACACCCTGCCTGAAATCAGTGATGCTTGGAGGTCTCAGCCCCAAGGGGTCCTGCTCCAATCCTTGGTGTTTTTTTTGGGGGACCCCACTCCTGGACCAGCAAAGTTTGGGGTCCCCCATCACTGGCCAGGATGCCCAACACCCACTGGGGTCCTCAGTGTCAGCTGGAACCCCAACGTCATCTGGGGACACCCCAGTGCTGACTGGAGACCCCCAGTGCTGACTGGGGAATCCTCAAACCAAGCAGGGACTCCTACACTGGGTGGGGACCTCCAACCAAGTTTCAGGTCCCCCAACACCAGCTGGGATACCCAACACTCCAGTGCTGGCTGGGACCCCCAATGCTATCTGGGGACCTCCAATGCAAGCTGGCTATCCCGTCTTGTCTGGCCATCCCATTGCTGGCTGGGGACCCCCCCCAGTGCCATCCAGGACCCTGAACACCAGCTGTTTAACTTATTTATCAATGATCTGGATGAGGGCATTGAGT
>NW_010173135.1:62886-66111 GCF_000695765.1 Mesitornis unicolor | reverse complement strand
CACCTTCTCTGGCACCGAGGTCAGACTGACACATCTGTAGTTCTCTGGCTCTTCCTTCCAGCCCTTCTTGTAGATGGGTGTCACATTTGCACATTTGTTACCCACCACACTCCCCTAAAAACATTCAGTCCTGTGAAATGATTTTTTAAAATATGCTGTTTACATAGGCCCTCCCCTTACCCTGAAGCCAGCCCAAGGAGTGGAGACCAAGTTTTGCCCTGAGCAGTGATACAGGAGCCCAGGTCATAACAGAGCCATCACATTTCTTCCTTCCTGCTCTCACGAGCAGAGAGCCTACCCACGTACATTGCTGCTCCTATCTCCACAGCTTAAAAAGCCGCATTAACGAAAGGGAGGATAACTATCATGTGTTTCCTTGAGGAGGAGCAGTGATACAGGCAGCTTATTTGCTCTACAGGATGCTTGAACTGTTTTTTCCACTTTACTCTGGTTTTGTTCCATGCAGGGATCAATCAGGGGTTGAGTCTACTCTGGAGCATCTCCTCACCTGAAGCTGGCTCAGGCACATATGGTGCCCTGGGTGCACTAACAGAGGTTCTTCCCTGCCAGAAGCGTTAGGGCAACGAGCCAGGAGGAGTGGAGGGGAGATAGCATTGCCTCCCTGCCCATCTCCCCTCTGCACGAATCTATTGAAGGAAGTCCCATTTTCAGCTTAGGCACTCAGCCTGTCACAGGCAGCATGTCTCTGACCCGGCAAGCACTGATGGTGGGGGACCCTATCTTGCCACCAAGAGGATACCCCCTAAATGTTCACCACATGTGTTCAGGCAGGGATTTCTTTGTTTCTCTCTGTACCCATTTGGAAGCCAAATAAAGAAGTGAAAAAAAAAAAGTAATTCCTCTGCAGAGATTGTTTGGTTCTGTCTCCTTCAGAATATTCTGCTCCTTTAAAACACTGAGTTTGGACTGAGAGTCCCTTAAGCCTTCAAAAGTTACCTAGGTGATCTTGGTGTGTTGCCTAAACTCATCCAAAATTGAAATTTAAAAGTAGAAAAAAGAAACCAAATGAAAAGGTTAGCTGCTGCCTAACTGCTGAGGTTCCTGCCCAGCCTAACCTGCTCGTTGACGCTGACTTTGTTCATGCCCTGGCAGCGACACATGTGTGCATCCAGAATGGCCCACAGCAGCTTGGTGCCTTGCTCCTGCCAGGCCCCAGCTGCCCCCAACCTGTGTTCCCAGTGAGGGTCACCTGGCTAGCAGTGCCCCTTAGACTAGGTATTAGGAAGAAATTCTTTAGTGTGAGGGTGGTGAGACACTGGCACAGGTTGCCCAGGGAAGCTGTGGATGCCCCCTCCCTGGAAGTGTTCAAAGCCAGGTTTGACACGGCCCTGGCCACCCTGGTCTGATGGGAGGTGTCTCTGTCTATGGCAGGGGGTTGGACTGGATGAGCTTTAAGGTCCCTTCCAACCGAAAGTAATTCTATACTTCTGAGCAACCAACCCATGTGCTCCTCATGGCCACTAGCCCACCACACTCAAGGACACTTGGTAGAGTTGGCCATGCCACTGCCCTGGCTCCCATCTCTCAAAGCCTTAGAGGTGCAGGAGGCCCCAGAGCAAGCGTCTCCTTGGCCCAAAGCAGTTCAAGCCTTCACCGCCCACTCCCTTAGACACGGCCCCACAGAGCAGGCTGCTACTCTTGCCACACATGTGGTGCTCTCTTCTTCTGAGGCTGGGTCATGTCATCCCTCTGGCTCCACAGAGGAATGAAGAGAGTCACCTACTCTGCAAGCTGTGGATGACTGGGAGGGGAGAGACTTGAATTTGAGCATTTGCCTCAATTTTTGTACTCAGCAGCAGAGTGATTTAAGTTGGAGCTGCTGTGGAGCTGCTGAGGAGCTGCTGAGGCACACCCAGACCAGCCTGCAAGGCACCGTCCTGGAAAACAGGTCATACGGTTGGCAGCTTTTTGAGGACACAACCAAATCCTTATTTTTCATTTCCTATGTAATTGCTGTAACCTCTTAATGCCACCACCACCACTGAGTTAAATGCAAGCAGCTAAAAATAACTTTTTATGAGAAGTTCAACCTTGCCCAGCCTGTGTTAGATATATACTGCAGATGTCCATTGGGCTGGATGTATACCTTCAGGATTTAGGCAGAAGGAAGAAGGCAAGAGTCTGGATCCCAAGCTCAGACATATCTTCCTCAGGAGTGCATCTCCTGACCCACTCCTGTATGCTCTGCAGCAGATCTTCTTGGGAAGCCACTGAGCAAGGTTGGGCAACTCCATGGCTCCACAGGAGCCAGGCAGCACTCACTTGAATCACAGTTCTAGTTGAGTGCGCTAGAAGGCCCCATTCTACTCTACAACCATGGAGGATGAGTATTGTGGAGGTCTGTACTGCTTGTGCACAATCAGAAGCAGCCATCTGCTCAGGAGTCTCTGCACACTTTTTCCTCAGGCTGTCTAAGGGAGATTAGGGACTTGTTTGCTGTCAAGGTATACAAAAAGGTGAGGTTACATTCAACTTTTAAAATAAAGGATTATCTTGAGCAAAGTAGAGCTGCAATAGCGCTTCAGACATATTTTGAGATGGGATTTGAATATGCTGTCTGAAGTTCTCACTTAAACCAGGTGGAGTTACAAAAGCTATATATTCATAAAAATAAAATGTTTTGAGAAAAGTACCTACGAAAACAGTGCAGTGGAAAAGCTCCACAGACTTCTCCATACTTTGATGCTGGGGTTATGCTAATGCTAATTAGTGAGTGGAAAATGCTGTAAACCTGCTCCTCCTTTGCAGTGCACAGAAGTTGAAATCCATGTCAGACTCCATTAAGAAATCAGAATGGCATTTTTCCAAAGAGAGCACACACAGAGATGCAGGTTTCAGGATGCACCAAATACAAAATGAGAGCATATGACTGAGCAGGATTCGTGGTCACTTGTTCCACTCAACCACATAAGGACAAGATAGTACAAAAAAACCCCCAAAAAACACTCCCTGCTTAGATGTAAGGTTATATCTGCAACTCACCATACAACCTCTGCAGCTGCTGCTGCAGCAGTAAGCCAGAGATGGTCAGATACTGTGCAACACCCATCACAGCCAGAGTTAAGCACCCAAAAGGATGCAGCACATCTGTGCTGCAGGAGAATAGTCAGTGGTTTGTGGCCCCTCTCCCTACAACACAGCAACACCTCTGGTTGAGCACGAGGTTCCCAGGTGATGCTCCCCTTCACTACACTGTCCCTCCAC
>NW_010173135.1:18017-62855 GCF_000695765.1 Mesitornis unicolor | reverse complement strand
TTTCCCTCACCTTGGGGGAAAAAATGTGGGCCAGACAAACCACAACCCCTATTCAATCCGGTAGCAAAATTAAAAGGTTAGACCCACAAAGCACATCTAATCAAACAAGATCCTCAGTACTGTAGACCCCACAGCCATTAAATTATAGGATCTCCAAAAAAACCCCAACCCAGACCCTCCAAAACCTGTGTGGGCAGCAGAGGGTTTGTACCGACAGTGACCCATGAAGAGCTGCAGTGTCAGGCAGGAAAGGCTTTTGGAAGCCACCACAGCATTGCCACATTGATGGAGGTTTATTCATCCTCCCAATGTTTTAAAGTATTGAAAACTTAACAGGTTTGCATTGTTCTCCTTTGGCAGTATGTTTCTTAAGCAAAAATGCTTTTGGTTTTTCCTCCACTGAATCCAACCACCTCAGAGAACATTTTATGCCCACATTTTTATCAGCAGATCTCCCAATTCACTGAGAAGCAGAGATGCTTTATGTTCAGAAACCAATTTTGCTGGCAGCATTGCCAGAAGAAAGAAAGATCAAAGATCCCCTAATAGTACAGACAGAGAGAGCTGAGCAAGTATCTCCTCTAATCTCCCAGGAATTTGCACTAAATTGCTAGGTAAGGTTGGGAGAGGAGGGTCCTCCATGCGTTAGGAAGGATGTTCTCAAAAATGCACCTATACAGGAAAAAAGCCAGATCATGGGGAAAGGAAAATAGCCAGATAATGACCTTGTATCCTGAGAAGCAGAAGTGAAAAATACCTTTCCATTAATTAAGAAAATAATGCCAGCTGCATGCTTGCTCTCTCGCCCACGCAACCCACAGCTTCCTGTGCCTGCATATCATGTCAGGTCCAACCTTGCCTGCATTACCAAAGATGTCTTTCAGAGGCAGTGCTAGTCCTGATTAGTTTTTCTCTTTTCTTTTTCTAAAGAAGCTGCATGTTTTACAGTGTAAGGCACAGATAAGCATTTCTGCAGAAGCAGCCACACGTATCTTCCTGCTGCGCTGTTTTTCCCTTTGAGCAAACGCCAGATGCAAAAAGTATGAGCAAATTGCCACCCTTCAGAAACCTCTGAAACCTTTGTATTTCTGGTTCACTGACCCACAGTGGAGCGAGAGGGCCAGAACAGTCCCTGGGACGTGCAGCTATGCCAGCTTTCTCCATGCCCCCACAGCCTTTGCTGAAGCACTGGCATGGATTTGCACTGTCCTGAGCATCTTTTCTTACACCAATTTTGCATGGATTTAACCATGAGCAAAGTATCTCCCAGTTTGGAGTAAGGAATATCAGACATTGCCTATTGCCTCAAGGGTGCAGCCGTACCTTTTGCAGTTGCTCCCAAAATTCCTTCCCAAGCAGCAGCAGAGGAGGAATCAGATCAGCCCAGAAAGGGTAGGATAGTGAAGCAGGTATCCATCACCCTATCCTGACAGCTGAGCCAGCACAAAACCTGGCTGCCATCATCCCAATAAGGGTCTGCACAGCAGAAATGCAGAACGCCTGCTCTCCAGCATCTGTCCTGCCCTCCTCTGCTTTGGGTGAGAGCTGGGCACAGCCCAACCCTCCAGCCATCCTGGCACCCTGTGACCCATCAGTACCTCTCATGCCATGCCTCCGGGTTCCTCATCCCTGCGATTTGGAAGTGGTGAGTAACAAAAGTGTCTGCTGCTCAATCCTTTGGTGGGCTGGGGAGGAAAGGCTTTATGTATTTGTAAACTAATCCAGAAATCAAAGCTAAGTGTGAGCCACATAATCTGTATTTTCTTCAACAGATGTGATCCCACAGGACCCTGAAAATTAGATAGCTGCTCAGGCTATGTAACAACTTGTTTGTAGCTTTATAAACTGAAGGGGGGCAAGATCATTCCTTGGTTAGTACATGAGTTTAGTACATGAGTTTAGTACACACAGGTTATCTTTCTTCTCTGATCACAACCAAGCAGAAGGAAATTAAATCCTGCAGTTTAGGATTAGAAAGTACAGAAAAGTCAGTCCAAGAGTGGTTTTACTCCACCTGGAGCCAGTGTTTTTTGTCAAGTTCCTCTTTGTTTTAACACACACATTTCACAGGAGAAAAAGCAAAAAGGCCATGGGCTGTCTTAGATAAGGTTAATATCAGACAGAGCGCTCAGCATCTAAAATGTCTTGAAGCAAAGGTACAAGCTGTGTTGCATTTCTTCCAGGAAACATTGACCAGCTCCTACACACAAACAGCCATGACTGGTCAATTCCATTTAACCACCTTGAGTGGCCAGCACACCTGTTAGGGGAAACTGGTGAGAAATCAGCGCCAAGCTAGACAGCCTTTGGTGCAGCCCTTCAGCTGCCACAGCCACAGCAGTCTCCCCTTGCACAGCACCCCATGATGATTCCTTACATCTCGCTGAAATTACAGACAATAGTGACCAATGTGAATTAAGAATACATTAAAGCAGTCAAGGTGTTTTCCTAACCAAAAATACGTGTAGAAAAACAAAGCCACAGACAGCTTTGAATAAGCACAACTCTGGTTGGAAATTTCAGCTTTGCCATGATGCTGAGCCCACTCATCCAGTATCATGCAGTACCTCTGAACTGTCAATGCATTGGAAATGAGAAGACCATGACCACAGATTTTTCTACTACCATTGCAGCTGGTGCTGAGTTCAGATCCATCCCATGCAGCATCTCATACTGCGCCCATCCCTGCCGCACCATTTGCTGTGCTAACATGACTGCTACCCAGTTTATTCCCCAGTCTGAAGGGAAACACATGCCACAGAGACTTGAGCAGCAAGTGCCTGCTCAACTGGTGGACAAGAAATCCCAGTTTTACCAAAAATCATTAACTAATTCTCCACTGTTTCACATAAAATCAGCTCTTGTTTAATACCTACCTAGAGTCAGCGCCCTCAGTTCCCTGCAGGCAGCAATGGGTGGGGGTCAGGAGCAGGCCCTGCTGGCCTGGGGGAAGCAGCCTGCCTGCACACACAAGGTTTAACTGGACTTGCCATGGACTGAGGTTATGCAAATTCAATTAATCAGCACTTAAATCCTTACCTGAGAGCAGGGCCTGCAACACCAAGGTGAGGAGGAGAGCAGTGAAAAGAAGTGTTACAAAGCACAGGCTCTACTGCGGGGCTGCTCCGCTCTTCAAGGCAGCTCCTTCTCCTTATCTGCATCAGCGTAATGTGCTAACTGTAACTTCCTCGCTGCAGAGACCTCATCTCTTACTCAGAAAACCTCTCACAGAGTTTAGGCGTGATGTAGAGGCAATGACGATAATAATTTATCAATTTCGAAGTTATCATCTATCTTCAGTGTGTTTAATGAATGACAGAGACTGAGCCTCCCAGAAGTGCCAGAGGCTGTAGCTCCACCTAATGACGTTGCTAAAAGCCAACCTCAGATGCATGCTGGAAGAGATTAACTGTGGTAGATAGGCTGTCAGTCATCTGGAGACATGAGCCCAAGGCTACTGAAAAAAGGTAGAGCTGGAGAACATACAAGTTAATGGCTAACATGGCTAGTAGTCAAAGGCAGTGATGGGGAGAGTAATATTGAAGTGTAGCCCAAGAGTTTCATTTTGGTCCACTGAAATAAATGTCTTGATGATTCACAGTACCTATACTGCCAGCCTTCCTATTTTTTTTTGTGCAGACATAAAAGAAAAACAGACAGAGATGTATCAGATGTGCGAGTTCAGCAGAAAATTCAGGAGAAGGAATCACCTCTCTGAAGTTCACAAGAGTGGCTGACAGTTGTGATCATGAAAAGCACACCCACATAATCTGATGGCTTTCTAAGAGCTGTGAAACACTTTAATTCTATACCATCAGCTCCTAGACTGGCAGGAAAACAAGAATCTCTTTGTGCTACCATCTCTGAAGAGGGGAACCGTTGGACAATAAAAGCTCTGTCCTGCTTTCATCACCTATAAAATCTCCATCTGTAAGAAATTGTGGTAAACCCAAGTCAAAGCCATGCATGCACCCCCATGACCCACTTGGCCTTGTGTGGATGTTGCAGATCAGCAGGCAAGGTGCTACCCTCGGCATGCTTCCCACCATGCTCACCAGTCCTGCTCCACAGGGCTGTCCCTTACTCTGTGCTGTTCCTCCTCACCTGATTCTTTTGTATATGTATTTATACACATATATATGTTTTAAATGTACACACATGGACAGTTTCTCCACACACTGTATTTTCATTACTTTAGGCATACCTTTTGCTCCTAGGCAAACAAGCCTTCCCAGTTTTTTCAATTCCCTCCCACTCAAAACAACAGAGTAGGCACAGAGTGAAACTGTCCCTCCTTAAATCAGGCTGCCATGCATTTCTCTTGCTTTAAACAGGGGACTATTGCTAAACTCATAATTTCCATTCTTTCTTGGTTAACAAACAGGGCTGCAGTCCATGCTGGTTTTCAAACAGGGTTGAAAAAGCAGCCACTGTCGCCCAGGCTTTGGTTGTTGCCTGTGATAAGCCATACTCAGTCACAATCTAGAGGTTAAAACCACGACAAGCAAATGATGAGGTGACCTTAATCACAGTACTTATAGGAGGGTTGGACTCCATTACCAAGATGTTTTAACAAACTACTCTCCTGCTTTTATGGATTCCTGGCTGAACCTATGCCTTCTCATAATTGAAATGCAAATGTCTTCAGGAAACAGATTGCCACTAAATGAAAAGCTGATAGTTAAAAATCCAGTCAAAACCACTTTGGAAGACCCAAACTTACTATGGAAGAGCAGTTCTTTCACTGAAATGCCAAACTGCTACAAAATATGTGGGTTTTGAAAAAGTAATCCCAGCAGAAGTACCAGCACTGTCAATACATTTGAGCGCTATTGGCTTCCTGGCAAAGCCATTCCAGGCAGCAGCGTGCCGCCACAGGCCTCAGCTTGCAATGCCTTTTGTAGACATATCCTAACCCAGCAAAGTTCAGAGACTCTCTGTTGTTGATTCCTGTTGGTCATCTGAGCCCAAATCCCTCTGTCACACACAAATGAAGATGGTCAAGTGGGGGATGCCAAATGCTCCGTCTTACTTAAGTGAAATCCATGTGCCAAGCAGCAGGTCCATTTTATTTAGAGAAACGTGTATAGTCATAATAGACATTTTCCCCAAGCAGTGCATTACTTGTCCATGCCATTCATAATGCAATGACTAACAGATTTACTAATTTTAAGCCTACTTTGTTTGTTCCACACTAGGAAATGGAAAATATGAATTCCTGTTGTTCAACTCTTGTGCCAGATATAGTACATTATTTCTTTTGTTTGGAAAGTTCAGTTTCCAAACACCATCCATTACTCAAACTGCATTAATGCAACAGATTTCCTCTCCGAATAGTTTCCAGTAATCTCACCAAGAGGATGTTTGCTTTCTGGCATTATGACCAGCTACACTTATGTCAAAAAGCTCCCCTTGGCATCACCTTTTATCCCAAATGCTTTTAAAAAAAATTAAAAAATAAAAAAGTGGGATTCTTGACTGTTTTAACTACCAGTGATTCACTACCTGTGAGCATCACGAGAATGCTCGAGTCAGCCAGGATCACTGGAAACTGCTCAAATGTTTTAGCATCTTAGTCTTCCACACTTTATGTGACCCAAAAGTATTTGGTTTGAGTATTACAGAGCATTGCAGGATGAGTCCACAGCTGCCTGACCCATCCTACAACACCACAACAGCTGCTCTACTTCTCTGGGAGGTTTTCCTATGTGATATATTGATGGGAAAAAACAAAGTTATTTGGGATCCCCTCTGGTGAGTGTTTGGGAAGCACCATACACACCCTGGGCAGAGGTTGCAGTTCTGGCTGCAGGCAGCTCTCACCAGCTCAGCCCCCACGGTCCATCTTGAGGACTTAGTCCGATCACCACCATGTGACCAGAGGCAGGTGGCCTTGTGATTGCCCTTGCCGCTCCTGGCCCAGCACCAAAAGCAGTGAGTCTCACGCAGCGATGCCGATAAGGAGAAATCAGGTAGTTGCTTTGCATTGCCCCTCCCCTGTCTGTGCTCAACCATGTACCCACGCTGCGGCATCAGGAATAATGAGGGGCTTTGCCATGACAACGGCGGGGAGGTGGATGAGTGCTTGAATCCTTTGCATAGATACTGCTGTTTGTGACTCTCCTCCACTCAGCTCTCCTCTTGCAAAGCTGATCTTTAGTAGCTTTATTGTTTCTCATCCTTCACAAAATGTAATAATGCTTCTGATGGCAAATTAATTAAACACGTTGACAGTCAGGACTTAATTGTTGGAGATGAGACAACCTCTCGAAAAAAGTCAAAGAGAAAAGTGTACCTTAAAGTAAAGCTTTCTAAGACAAAGCACTAGCATGAAAACAATATTTTTGCTCACTCTATCACACCAGATTTCATCTTATCACTACATCTCAAGGTCAAAATTAACCATTTATGTTTCCACACTATGTTCCTATGAGTTGTTTTCTTTTGATTCTCATCCATATTCATGCACATAATTGTATCAATAGCTACTGTCATCTGAATGCTGCTGCGTTGCACTAGTGAATAAACCAGGACATCAAAATTGCTTAAAAGTGACAAAAAGCAAAACTCAAGTTGACCACATTCCTCTGACAAAAATGACAGAGCAAGTACCTACCTGGCATATGGGAAAATAACCAGGACATCCACCCTTTTCTTTCTAATTAAAGCTACATCATCCAAACCCTCACGTGGGAGCAGGGTTCCCTACAACTGGGTGCCCTGTGAATGCAGTCCCACAGCTCCTTCCCCAACACCCAGCCAACAAAATCAGTGATGCTCCCCTTGCATTGCACCCCATCACCTGATGCCCCACGAGTCACTCTGCTCTCACATGTAAGTCCCTCCCATCCACAAAATATGCCCTTGGTGAACAAGGGCTGCCCAGACGACCCAGCCTCCCATGGCAGCGACAGCACAGGTGGGTCTCAAGAGGTGGCTTTGTCTCTGCAGGACAGGGTACCCTGACAGCTGTTGAAGGGGAAATTTGTGACCAGAGAAATCTATTCCACCTCCTCTCCAGTGTATGCAGGACTTCAGATGGGAAGGGGTAGAGAGGCACTGCCAGGACTTCCAGTCCCTGACACTCAGGGGAGCCTCATGCCTGCCCACTTCTGCTGGATCCCTGTACCACTGCTTCTGCCATCACTGCTCCCAGGCAGCACCACAGTAACTCACGGCAGCACCTTCACTAACAAGGGGAAGCATCCGTACTCAGAGGGAAAACCTGATGACTATGACTTTTCATACATTTGGTCCAAGGCAGTTGTTATTTTTTAACTTTACTTCCATAAAGTTGTCTTTTGAGGGTTTTTTGTGTTTGTTTTTTTCTTTTCTTTTTAAACTAAGATCAGTGTAAAAATCACCTTGTGAACATTTACAGATGTAGGAAAAAACATCACCCCAAAAAACAGTTGAAAAAACTCTCACAACTAAACAAATAAAAAACTACATGCCAGGTCAGGTAGCAACACAAGTAGCTATTGAGACATTGCAGTAGTACAAAATTCATTTTTTAGTCTGCTTCTAAGGTCACTTTTCTGCATCAGTTGCTTTTAAAACTGAACCATTGGATATCTAGAAGGAATGTATAGATCTTTGGTCATCTGCTTAGGGCAATGATGTTAATGCCAAGACCAAATACATGCACTGATAAGGCTGCAGATCCTCTCTTTGCAATAAGGACTCCACATCTGAGATGGCTGGTGACGGCAACAGAAATTCATCCTTTAACATCTTCCACCGCAGGCTGGGTCAAACTGGTGAATGTTCATCTCAGTGATGAGGCAATACAGTCCCAAAAGCTTCTACAATTCTGCTTAAGCACTTTCACGTGACTTAGTCCTCCTGTTTAGAAGTTTCCTTTCTGCTGCATGACCATCATCAGATTTTACAGATTCTAAAAATACATTTAAAGAGCAGGTGTTTATGTGGATTTCATTTATAAGTTGCTGCATTGAGCATAGGCTGAGTGAGAACTACCTTGCTGCCAACAGGCATGACTCCCACAGGAATAAAGGTCATAGCAAGGTAAAAACAGCTGTCAAGCAAGGAAACATGGTGTGGCCAAACTCTCTGAACAGAGATGGTCCTTTTGCTCTCTTTGCAGAAGAGGAACCGCAGGCAGGACACCAGGCACTTAAGCCAAACAACAGCAAGAGGCCTTCACACCACACTTGTAGTGCACTAGTAGTCTGCAAAATACAAAAATTGACCCTTTTTTGCCAAAACCCTGAGCTGGGTGCCTGTGCCATCTGCCACAAGGCATGCTTCCCTCAGCGAGCACCCACTGGCCAGCCCCAGGCACCAGGCAGCTCACAGGCTGACACCCCAACACCATGCTTTGTGGAGCACCTGATGCCAGTCAGATGTGTCAAACCAAGGCTTTTTTTCTTTCAAGGTGGGTCAGAATTTACTTACCTGCCCAAAGAGCAGTCAGCCAATAAAGCGAGCTGCATTCAGAGCAAGGCTAGTGCAAATAATTGGGGGGGTTTTCAGCTAGAAAGTGGAAAGAGTGCTCCCCCTCCTCCACCTCTCCCAACTCCACCCAGAGCAAACCAAACACAAAAGCCTTCTGCTCAGCGTTCAAAGTAAAAATCCCCTGGCATTTCAGTTTGTTTGTTAATATGCTATTAACTGAGGTTAAAACCGTGGAAATATGTTGATTTGGAACACAAGGACTCCAAGAATGCGTCTATCACCATTTCTGTGGTTGCATATGTGCAGGGAGATCTCATTTTCTGTACCAACAAGTAATTACAAAGAAAAAAACACCACCAAAGATGAGATAATTGCCATTAAGATGCTCCCAGTGCACTCCTTCACCTGGGAGTCAGGACATTGTGGCCATAGATGAAAAGGAGGTTAAGTTCTATGACTCTAGATCTGACCCTTTGAAGCACTAAAAAACAAAGGACATGGATTTTCCCTGGTTGGAAAAATTTTCAGGTGAAATTATCCAGATATCTTTTTCATTCCATTTTTAATAGTCAGACTTGGATTGCACTAGTGGGAAGGGCAGGGAGTGGCACTTTGCAGCTCCAAATCTGCACATTACAATTAAAAGGCTTTCAAGCACTCAAGTTCAGCTTTCACTACCAGCAAAACTTGTCAGCAGCTGTGAGCATGGCTTCTGGTTGTCAGAGCTTGATGCCTGCTGGGTTAAAAGTACTACCTAGGGAATCTGGACCTGCCAGGGGTCTGGCAAAGCATACGCTCTCCCCCTCTCTCCCACCCCTCCATGAGGAAAGTTGTGTGCTTGCTTAGGAGATAATGGAAAAAGAAAATTTGTGGGCAGCAGCTCGTGCTTAAGGATCCATCTGCTGCACCATGCTGAGCTTTGAGGCCCAGTTTGAGACTTACAACATGGGTGTCTGATTCGCTGATAACGGAAATGATCACAAGAGGCTGGATGCTCACACGCTTGCAGGTCTGGACTTCACCCAAATGAAAGGGCTGGCCTAAGCTGAAGCCAGCTCCTTGTGGTGCCATGATAGCTCGTGTGGACAGGATTCAACAGTAGATGACCTCAGGTGTTTCACACAGTTTTCTGATGTGTTTATGGGCCTCTGGTAATACCCTGAAATACTGCTGGGTTGGATAGACTGGGACACAGAGCTTGAAAAGAATTCAGATCTCTGTCAGCACACCTCGTACATGCATCAAAAAGTTAGCCTGCATTTTCTACCACATGCTTTGAAAGCAGTTTAAAAGCTTCCTCGCTGCAAAATGTAATTCTTATCTGTAGTATAAATTTTTAAACCAATTGGAGCAAGATGAAGGAAACTTGCTTTCTTATGGATTGCCCACTCTACAGTTAGAATTTTTCTTTTGTTCTAAAAAAACCCCCATAAAATGGCAGAAGAGTTCCAGGAAGGCAAGGCACTTCTTGCATGCATTCTCCTCACTCATTTTGCTTCTCATTTCTACGTTGACTTGGTTGACTTTATTGGTCTCCAATAAAGAAAAGGCCTCTTTATTCCTTTGTCCTCATTAAAAGCACCAGCGGGCATCTCTCCTGCATTCAGCTATTTGTCATTTTCTTATGGGAAGTCCCACACACCTAGCCAACAGCAAGATTACCTGCAGTATCAGCTCTCCACGTGGTTTCTATCTGAAGCCCCCTTTGTGGGGTTTGTTTGTGGAGCTGGTGCAGAATTTGCTGTGCCATCTGGCAGTGTGTAATCAAGTGGAGCACAGGGAAATTGAGACGTTTGGAAGCAAAATAGATAGCATCTGCAGAGAGCAAGCAGCCTCATCACCAGCCAAGCTGCAGTGTCATTGGCAGAAGTCTGCTATTTCCAGATCCAGGCTTGGTGGTTTTGCAGTGTCAGTTGAGGAAGCACTTGTTTTTATGATGACTGGGGACCATGCTGCTGTTCAGGCTGACTAATGGTAGCAAAACAGCAACCTTCTCACTTCCCACTCACCCTAGGCAATAGGTGACAGCTCCACTAGGTTGTCCTCAGGCTATAATGAGTTACCCTGTGGGTAACAGAGCAAATCCATCTCCTCAGTGCGTTTCCTTCTCTGCTAGCAGACAGCATGTATTCAGATGCACAAGCAATCCTGCATGACTCAGCTGGCCAAGTAAAGGCATCTACTAATGAGGAAACAAACAGCACTGGCATCTGCTGCCTCCACCATCCCTCTTACGGCTCGCTGGCACCTTGTGCCATTCAGCCGCAGAGGTGGCACAGCTTCTCAGAACTTCGATCAATTCTCATCTGCCCTAGGGTATAAGAAATTTACTTCCAGTAGGACTTTGTTTTTTATGTATTCTCTTAAACAGCTCTGAGAGCTTCCTCCATGCCGGGAAGCTCAGAGTCAAGTCTGGGGCTGTTTCTATATACACCTCACTCCTACTAAATTACTTCTTTTCCTCAGCATCTTCTCTCACATGCCTGTGTGCCTGGTCCTCTCTGCTCACACTGTAGCTCAGAGTTGTTTGAGACAGAGATTCTTTGGAGCCTGGTGCTTGCAAGGCACATGCGTCATTGTGAACTTTGGTGAACAACAATTAATCATAGTTTTTAACCCAAGCAGTCGTTCTTTCCTCCTCCTCATAGCCCACATCTGCCACAGCCCTCAGCAACCCTAACACCTGTTGAGCAACGTACCCCTAAAACAACATGGCAACACCTTTCTTCTGTATTGACGTTCTCTGACATGGAAACTGGGCTATGCATGAAATGAGTTCTCAGGTGGCTTTGGCAACACATGAGATGTATAAAGGAGATAAAGGCAGAGAGCAGTAAACCTTTGAAAAAACTTTGGAAATAGAAGGAAGTTACAGTACATGTGGATGAGTTAATTCATTGCCGTGTTCTATGGAGAAGAAAGATGGGGTGTTTACCAGCACAGCACTCCTCCAAAATGGTGCTATTTCCTTCCCCCGGATGGTTCCACAGGCTGACAAAGCATGGAAAGTTCTTGCTACATGCCTCTTCCCACACAGCACAATTTAGTAGAGATATTAACAGCATAATGTACTGCACCTTGTTTTCAATCTCATGTAAAAATTTGGACTGCTAAGCTACTCTACTTAATCAGCAGTGAGCCATTAGAACCGCTCCTTAACAAGTACGTGCTGGAACATAGTACCAAGCTCAGGAAGCTTTTTGACCTATCTACAGACAAGAGCTGTGTTATAGCAGCACTAGTCTATAATTAACGTTGTGTCAAATTTTCCATTCCATAATGTTGCCCTGGACAGAGAGAGTATTCAGAGCTTGAGGTACCTAGAAAACTCATTGTTACTCATCAAATTGCTTGGGACTTTAGTTTAGTTATTAAAAAAAAAATTAAAATTATTTAACATGTCTGAGCCTTCAAACTAAATAGCTAGCCATGAGTCACCCAAATTGATTCAAGACCTTACTGTGAGATATAACAGCCCCATGTCCCTTCTTGAAAATTTCCCATAGTATAAACTGCATTATTTTCACGAGTCTGAAATTTTTCACCTCGCCTTTCCTCAAGAGATCTAAGGCAGCAGAATTCTTCACTCGCACTACTTGTCCTCCAGCATAACTAGGTTAGTTTTTCCCTGCTTATTGTGAATGCACTGCTTTTAAGCAGACTTCCTCATGGTGCAGCAATGCTGGTACTTCATATGAGGAGCTCAGCTGTGTAGTACAGAACATGGGTGTCCTGGTTTTGCTGGGGACAAACCTTCCTCTTCCCTTTCTCTTCCCTCTCTTCTCCTTCATGATGGCAGCCCATCTCATCTACCTTATGCGGTTCCTGAGGCTTACCTCTCCCCCCTTGCGTTTCCATTGGCGCACAGCCAGCAACTGCTGTTTTCGAGCTGAGTATAACTTTTCTTGCTTTATTATTGATGTTCCTATTTTGGTGACAATTATTCATTATTATTATTTCAGTGTGGTTAATTTTAGTTATTAAATTAGTCTTTATCTCAATTAGATGAGTTCTTTCACTCTTACTGTCCCGTTTCTCTCTCCCTACCCCACTGGGGAGGGGGGCAGTGAGCAGTTGTGTGGTGTTTAACTCTTCGCTGGGTTAAACCACAACAATGGGTGTATGTGTACCTGCTATCGGACTGAATTGTATATTCCCTTTAAAGCATGAAAAAACCCTCCCAGAAAATGCTTCAGTCGTTAGCTTCAAAAATAATCTAAGAAATTATATTTGCTTATATGTTTAATATAATGCCATAGTTGTGTCTGGCTGAACTTTGAAACACAGAGATTCTGATCAGCAGGACCATGACTGGTTAAGACCATTAGACCTGTCCACTCGGTTAAAGTTCAAGTGGTGAAGGAAGGTCAGCGAAATACAGATGTGTAACTGCAGAATAAGAAAGTAGAGGCTTACTCCCTGTGAGCCTCATAATCAGGAGGAGAGTAGGGACATAAGAGGTACCTGGTGCTGCATGAAGAACCTGGTGATGCAGAATGTGTTTTGGAAGAAGGTGAAGTGCCAGAGGCACAGGTCCAGCACTGGTTCAGAGCTATTACTACAGAGAGGATCAGTGTGATGGTCCCTACAACAGTAGCATTGCCAGTGGATACAAAGAACCTGGAGGACTGCTGTGTCCATCATGAGGAGACATGCATGGGAGCACTGAGGAGCAGCAGGAGAGAAAATCTGAGTCGAGCTTGCTCTGATGTCCATGTCAAACTCCCTGTTCTTGTTCCTTCCTATACACAGGCTCCTCATCTCAGCCTTGGGAATCTCTTTTACCTCTTCTTTTCCTCATGATATCATGGAGGCCTGGCACAAGCAGTTGCTGCTGGCCACCCCAGTTAGGACACAGGTAGAAGTGAGAGTAACGAATGCTGGTGTGTGACCCAAGATGCTTGACTCTTGGCCATCCTGCTGACTGGCCCAGACACGGGAAGTGATGGTGGCAGTCCCATGTGTGCTCTAGTGAGGACATCTTCTCATCCAGGAAGCACAGACTAGGCAGAGGGACAGTGTGCCAGCTGTGCTTACCCCCATTCCCCACACACCTGCCTTGCAGTTCTTGAAGTGGCTTGGATCTAGTCATGGATCAAGTCACAGATCACGCAACCATCTCAAGCGCAGCAGCAAACCTGCAACAGACACTAGTGACAGCTGCTCTGTGTTCACTCTTCCTTCCAGTTTCCCAATTCCAAACCAGTTCACCTGCTTCTAGGTTTTCCTTCTGTCCTCCCTTTGCCTCTTACCACCTTTTCCATCACAGCATACTCCCTCTTTCCCCTCTATCTCAGTCTGACTGATGTTTGCTCTTCCTTAAAATCTCAACATAGGGATCTCCATAAAAAACCCCCACATCCGGAGAAATGGACTTCAGCATACAAAAACTCTTCTTAAAAGCCTTATCCATCTCTTTGAATGAGATCCTGTGCATGGCTGAGGAAATACAAGCCTGACCCTTTCAGTCTTTAGAGTAACTACAGTGTGCCTAAGAAGCGTTCATTAAGACAGCTTGGGCAGCTACATTGTTTCAGACAGAGTCACCTTACGAAGAGTGGAAAAGCAATTACAGGCAAGCCTTCTACCTGCATTTTTTTTGTGGGGTTTTTTTCCTCCCTTTATAGGAAGTAAAAATCCTTCCAGGTGTCCTTCCTCACAAACTAGCAAAGCCTTCAGCCAGAATACTGCATGTTGTCACATGCAATAGTTTCGACCTTCAGTATTGGAACAAGGAAGAGACTGCAATTCCTTCTCACAAGAGCTCTATTACCATCTGTATTCTCTCTGCACACTCTCCTTCCTCTGAACAAGGTATGGAATACACACAAAGCATCTAAAATATACGTTTGAGAAATAATTACTTGGCTGAACAGAGATTTCCTTACAGCCTTTAGAGTTCACTGCCTTTTTGTTTCTACAATTCTCAAGAGATCAGAAAGAACATTTTTAGAAACCTTTAAACAACTCATAAGACACCAAAGGGACATTGAGAAGATACTAACAAACACTGAAAGATAAATGCACACAGAACCTCCACACATTTGCTTTGGTAAAGAGCTAACTGCCGATTTTTTTTTTTTTGTCCTTATTGAGCAGGAGATGAACCAAATCAGGGGTGAGTCCCTCTGGCCTGCTACAAAGAAGTGCTTCAGCACCTGAAACACCTCAGTCACTGCTGAGCATGACAAGCGCCTCAGCACCTTGCTACTTCAAGCCATGCCAGGCCAGTGTGATTAAACTTCATTTCATACAATGGGCAAAATCTTAAGAGAGGAAAACAAGAGGTACAAAGGGCTGTGGCAACTGCTTTCTACGCCAAGTCATATTTCCCCAACTCAAACAACATGAGTAAATTGATCGTTACTTTACTTACCACAACAAAGGCTCAATCCAACATGGTGCAGCTCCAATCCTGGAAAAGGCCGAAAAAATATATCCATGCTACCGTTAAAGGCACTGTATGTAGCTGGTTCTCTTTGCATTAACCTGACATTAACTCACATTAAGAAATGCTTTTGGATGAACTTGTCTGTTTAAGTCAAATTCATTCTGTGAATTAACATGACTTTATATAGCAACCAAAGAGATGGACGTCTGAACTTCATCTTTTACATTTGTAACCAGCCAGTTTTCATTCTGTGTCCTACGTACTCCTTTAAAGCAAACAGTTTTAAGAAGAAGAGTTGACAAAAATACTTTGAATTTTTTCTTGTAATACTTTAAACATGTCTAATAGCTATGTAACACCAGCAATTTTTACTCTCATTTACATGGCACGAAGCTAGGCCAGGGCAGCTGGTAGAGGAAATAACATGATACAAACAGAACTACATCCCAGAGAGTTTTATTCTCTGGCATAAAACCATACCTCACTTTTAACAGGTAGTTTCATTGCTGATTAGGCTTTCCTTGAGCTTGTGCACTTAAATATAAGAGTTAGAGTAACACTAGTTTGAAAAGGTATGATACAGACACCTGCAAAATTGCAAGTGCTAACTATCACTGCAAGGCTGCAATGCATGCCAACATTTTATAACTTGCTTTCCCTGTTATGTGAGCATCATAGTGATGACTTCTTTTCAGTGATTATAAACATCTCTCCACTGAACCGTTATGCCCCAGCATAAACAGCTTCACTAAGGGCAAATCATGCCTGAAAAATTTGGTGGCCTTCTACGATGGGGTTACAGCATCAGAGGACAAGGGAAGAGCAACTGACCTCATCTGCCTGGAGCTAAGCAAAGCATTTGACAGTGTCCTGCACAATATCTTTGTCTCTAAATTGGAGAGGCATGGACTTGATGAATGGACCACTTGGTGGATAAGGAATTGGCTGGATGGCCACACTCAAAGAGTTGTGGTCAATGGCTCAATGTCCAAGTGGGGATCAGTGACAAGTTGTGTTCCTCGGGTGTCAGTATTGGGACTGGCACTGTTTAACATCTTTGTTGGCAACACGGACAAGGGGGATCAAGTCCACGCTCAGAAAGTTTGCAGATGACACCAAGCCAAGTGGTACAGTCAACATGCTGGAGGGAAAGGATGCCATCCAGAGGGACCTGGTCAGGGTTGGGCCTGTGCAAACCACATGAAGTTCAACAGTGTCATGTGCAAGGTCCTGCACATGGATCAGGGCAATCCCAAGCACAAATACAGGCTAAAAGAGTTGGGGTTGTTCAGTCTGGAGAAGACTCCACGGAGACCTCATAGCAGCCTTCCAGTACCTAAAGGAGGCCTACAAGAAAGCTGGGAAGGGACTGTTTACAAGGGCACGTAGTGATAGGACAAGGGGTAATGGTTCCAAACTGATTATATAGCATGAACAGAAACAGAAGTCATTAAAACCTGTACTGCATTCTTGTGGCCTTCTAAGAAGCTGAGATGTGAAACTAACTGTTGGGTATCCTCCAGTAGTTAACCTGCTCTGAAAACAAAGATTTCTTAGCAGGTTGATTCAAACACCTTGCATATGTGAACTTTTTCTCATGAGATATCAATGAAATTAAGCAGAGCATGGCGTACTACACTACAACTTAGTGCCAAAATGGCTCAATTACTTTTAAAAATTATTTCACTACAAGACTTCCTATACATCACAGATGTTTCAAATTAACTATATTCAAAGGGATCAGAGACAAGGAAGAGCATACTTTCATAATCTGTGAATTTCTTTCTTTTCCTCATCTGCTATTGCAATAGGAGCCTTAGCTGGAGGTTGAGTTTTGAGTTTTCAGTTTTATTGAGTAGTATGCAAGGATATTGCTGGATATTTAGCTCCACCTATGGGCACCTCCACATACCTCTTCCAATTCATTGAAGTTAAACAACAATTTAGTTGTGCTTTAATCACAAAAGTCTCCCCTACCCTCCACCCCCAAAGAAAAAGGAGATACACTATTCTGTTGAGAACTGCATTCAAGTTGGGATGTAAGTTATTATTCAAATCATACAGCACAAAATTGGTTAATGGAAAGGAGATAAATGAGGGGAAAGGGGTGGGAGAAGAGCAACCCAGAAAACTGCATTTTAGAAATGGAACAAAAAAAAAATACTCAGGATCTTTTTTTAGAGAATATAAAAGATCACTTCCTTATTTTCCAAGACATTCCTACTGACTCACAGAATCATACAGAACCACAGAATATGAGGAGTTGGAAGGGACCTCAAAAGATCATCCAGTCCAACCCCCCTGCCAGAGCAGGATCACCTAGACCAGGTCACACAGGAACGCATCCAAGCGGGTTTTGAATGTCTCCAGAGAAGGAGACTCCACAACCTCTCTGGACAGCCTGTTCCAGTGCTCTGTCACCCTCACAGTAAATAAGTTTTTCCTCATGTTCAGGTTAATCCTCCTATGTTCCAGCTTGCACCCATTGCCCCTTGTCCTGTCATTGGCTGTCACTGAGAAGAGCCTGGCTCCTTCCTCCTGACCCTCGCCCTTTACAAATTTATAAACATTGATGAGGTCACCCCTCAGTCTTCTCTTCTCCAAGCTAAAGAGACCCAGCTCCCTCAGCCACTCCTCATAAGGGAGATGCTCCACTCCCTCAGTTATCTTTAAACCAAGTTCTGGTTTTCTCAAACAAAAGCTGACTTGCAAGCTAATACCTTACTTAAAATCTCTGTTTTATAGATCTTCTTCAGATCTCCTAGAACAGCTTGGTATGAATTAGCAGCTCACTGAGAACCATATATAATTTAATTTGTATACTGAATCACAAGATAAAAGCATAAAAGTCTATAAAGCTTAAAAGCTAAGTTCCTTTGAAAGTTATACAAAGACTCATAACTTTTTAACAAGAAATGACCATTTGCTATGAGCTGGTCATCTTCTATTTAGTTTTTTCAATACTACAGATACACTTTATGAGAAAGTCAGACTATTTTATTTAATTTTCTGAACAAGAGAGAAACATTGTAAGGAAACAAACATTACGATGACTTCATCAAAATCTATTAAAAGACTTGTCAGGTTCTGAAATATGTATTTTAAAGCTTTAGAAGAACTATTATGGAAAAGGTTTAAAAGATCTTAAGAATCAGGGGACATAAATGTATGATGTAAGGGGGAGGGGAAGGTAATGATAGGATTCTGGCAGAGATCACAGTATAAACTTTCCATCACTGAAATGCAGAGGCAGAAACCTTAAAGGGGAGCTCTAGAACATGCCTAGATCTAGCAGCACCCCAGGCAGCCCAAAAAGCACAATGCATTCCCACAAAAGAAATTTGAATCAAATGATGGTAATATCTACCAGAATTATACTCAAATGACCTCTTTAGCACTTTTATAGGCTTGATGTCGAAGCAACTCCAAATATTCTATCAGTCCAGTGTCAACGCTCAGTGGCACAAAAAGACTCAAAGACAGGCATATTTCCTACCTCTTCTTCCAGATTTCTGCAGTACCTCAGTAAGCCCTCTTTTGTAAAACCTTTAACCCTAACAGTGAGGCTCCAGATATGAAACTGCCCAAGATGGATTTAGAAACAGAGTTGTAAGCAAAACAATGGGTACCCACTGAAATCCTTGGTATCAAATGCAAGTACTCTGAGATCTAAGGAGTCTATCCTGACCAACAAGCATAAGTTGAAAAGTAATTAACAGGTGATAAAATTTTAAAACAACAACAATAAAATTTAAAAAAAAGAGATACAAGTCAAACTCCTGCCAATACTCTAGGGCTTTTTGTACAGTTGTTTATCCTTGAACGACCTTCTACTCACTGGACTGAGGAAGTGGTAAAGTAGGATAGATACCATCAAAATTTCCAGAAATTTGGACAAAGGTAGATAGCAGCCAGCATTGCACTCCTGAGTCTGACTTGTTCCCATGCCTACAGAAGCACTGAAGGTGTCACAATACACCCTACGAGACTGTGAATTGATTGTGGCCTGGCCAGAGTTACAGATGCATGGCACTGGAACACAATACAATCTGCACCAGTAAAATAAAGGATAAGCACAGATAAGTGACAGTAAGAGACATGTAACACAGAGCAAACAGGAAATCAGATATAATTTCATTAGGATTAATAAAGAACATAACACCTTGGACATTATGTGAACATAGGAAAAGTCCTTAGTTGCACTTAGGGGTTTCATTCAGGCAGGATGTGGTAGTAATGAAACTGCAAACAAAACAAATTCCTGGCACAACTTCACTGTCAAGAAAACATGGACAGAGTCAAAGCGTAGGCAGGTCCACACAAAGTTAGAAGTAAAAGAGAGGTAGATAAAGGACCTGCTTGGTAGATGTTACCCAATAAACTCCAATATGTAGGAAGGACAAAAAAAAGTTGAAGAAAGATTTCAAGATGGGACAAAGATACGGACCCCCAAAAACTCCACCCTGACAAATCCACACTCTATGAAAGGGACTGAGACTACGAAGTGCAAGCTAGAAATACATAATCATTCCATATATCAAAGTTACTGACAGACTCCAAATCTAGCACTAAGAACAGCACCAGACTGAACACTATTGAAAAATTTCTCATTGGTGCTCCCTCCATGCTGTTCTACCAATATACAGGACTTTTGCAAAGCCTTTGTAAGGCCTGTAACAAAGTTCTGAAGCCACAGACACTGAGCTGTGCCTATCTTTGGTTAAGAAAAAGTTATTTCACAAAGATGACCTAGGAAATGCTTGTAAACCTCAGTCTCAATCTTCTGGAAATACAGAATAAATCTTGTGGAAGAAGGGCAGAGGTAGAAGCAGGGATCAACAGTAGGAAGAACTGGAGCTTCTTGAGCTGGTCTTTGAGAGGCAGAAAGTCCAAAACAGAACAGGTGACAGGACTGCCAGAAGTGACAAAGTACTACTTGGAACCTCTGTCTCTTCCTCCACCTGTTCAACCTTTCACACTTCAAACTCCCATAATTTTATTTCTTTTCGTACCTCAGATGGAGTGTACCACAGTAAAAACAACTGCCAGCTACAGAAGAAAAAAACCAAGATGACAGAGATGTTGCAATTTTAGACATGTAAACACAGACCAGGTAAGTGACAAAACATCTCAAGTGTGATAGTCACTACTTTATCAATGGAAATGTTGTCAGAGAGGATAAATCCAGTCCTGTCAGATCCATCCTGTCACCTACTCATCAACCAAGTCACCTTTTGGGTCTTGCTTTGTTCACTGTAATGTACAGCATCATGGAGGATATCTAATCCTTGCTATTACTGGTTAGTTTGTTTTCTTGTTTTTAAACATTCAAATATGAATTATTAAAATTATTAAGCAGGTATAATTTTCCACAAAGTGTTGCTAAAGTTTGTTGAGGAAGCCAGGATAAAAGCAAAGATGTAGAGGAAGTGCAACAACTGAACCCAAGACCTAGTGAGTGCATTTCTGAACTTAAGTCTATGCCTAGAGTAAAGCTGTACCCCTTGCAGTCATTTTGTATGTTTGGAACTGGGAGAGGGTTTGGGACACACCAGAACAAGCAAGCATGCTTTGTAGATACAAATCACAATTTCAAGTTCATCTTCCCCACGACATTCTTTCTAGCGTGACAAAGCAAAACTTGACCAGGCAGGTGATTATGCCCAGGGCAAAATCCATGCTGTAACTGTTCAAAAGGCATGAGAGAGAGTTGCTGGAGTTCACTCCTTCCCCACCCTCAACAAGTCTGGACTACACAGGAACAACTAATACACTTGTGCAGTATTTCAAATATCAAAGTTACTACACTTGTTGCTGCTCTGAATAACAAAACCCTGATTAGAAACAAACTTCAGTCTTACATGCTGTTGAATTCACCTTGGTAACAAGGCCCTTAATGTAGCAATGCACAAATGCATAATCCAACGATAGGAATGTGTATCTCTAAGCTGGCAACAAGTCTTACAAAATGACAAATGCTAGTGATCACTTACAGATTTATGGAGATTGTGCATGCTATCATTACGCAAAGGGCAAATAATAAAACGTGAGTTATACTTTCAAAAAGAAAAAGAAATGAGGTCTTTATGCAAAGCAGGATGGCTCAGTTGAAATTGCTATTTCACCTTCTATTTTTGTTAGATCACTTAAGGACCAAGATCTTTCTCTTACTCTACACAGGAATTTCCCTGGATGAGCCTGCTACTGATAAGCAGCAGCTTGAATTTCAAACCACCTCTGTGTATAGAACAATTTTTTTACAAACATCAATACTTCCCAGTTGTAAGAGGAGAAGAATGATGAGAATTAATATCAGTAACTCCTTTCTGCCATGGAAGGATTTCTATCCATATCAAGAGTGAGCCCTTGGATGAATTTTTGCATAACATCTTTTGCAACACAAAGACTTACAGTTACTAGGCAAAGCCATTTAAATGCTGATATATTTTCATATTCCAAGAGCTTTAAAAATACAATTATTCATGTTGTGGAAGAAAACTGGTAAGGATATTATGAATGCACAGGGATTATTATAGAGTAAGATGTTGATACTTTTATTAGGAAGCACACCAACTTCAGGCACAGAAGAATCAGATTTTAACTGGAATATTCTGGACTGTATTTTATTCATTAGCAGATTCTCACACTTTGATTGAGCCCATGCAAGCCTCTTAAGCAGAGGGCTGAAAAGCTTTTCTCTGAATAAATTAATTTGGTTGGTAAGGATGTGACAATATTCTTACCTTTTTCAAGTCAGAAGTGTTTGGAAGCTTCAAAGGCTTACAAAAGTTCATATTTTGGCGCAAAATCTTCAACTTGTTTCATATATAAATACCACAAGGTTTACAAGAAGACAACAAAATATTTTAATTTAAATATGTCCCATACTATACAACTGTATAAAATACCAACTAAGCATTCATCTGAACATTTAAAAAAAAAAAAAAAAAAGACCAACAAACAGACCAAAAAAAACCAGAAAAAGCAAGCAGCACACTGTAGTAATGATAACAGAAGGTGGCACAAGCCAGGATATACAACCAGAAAGACAGGCAAGTTACTGTCTCAACTTTTGTTTGCAATTTCCATCAGAAGGAGAAAACACACTGTAACCATCCCAAGACTTCCATGGTTTCTAGTGCCCACCTTAATAGGCAGATGTCAGTGTACTAAAATGATGAAAGCCATATTGGTGTTTAACATTCTATTCTTTTTTGATTGAAGGGTAGCACTGCTTTCTTGGGATTGCTACGAAACAGAACAGCAGCTACCTGGGTTTCTAATGCAAAAGTAATGCTTTGATGGGTAATCATGGAAAGGTGGGGAATGGACAGAACAGGAATTATTCCAACAATTTTAAATTGCATGAAGTGAAACACTAAGTCCAGCAGTAATTTCAGAAACGTGGAAAAAGTTGGGAAGGCTTAAAGGCAGTTGTGGCAAACCTACAAAATTTCTCTCCATTTTATTTTGTGTGTTAATAAACAGTCCACGTATACACTGTAGTAACACAAAACAACCTTATGCATCCCCATGCCCATAAAACATGGCTCCAGCAATACACAGCATTAGCTTTTCTTAACACGGAGAGAGTGCCACTTCAGTTAGGTCCAAGAAAGACACCAAGTTTCACCACTTGTTTCAGTTTCCAGGGCATACCAATCAAAACAGGATACTTTTATTCAAGTATTATTAAAGTTCAATATATTCCTGCTCTCTGTGGTCAGAGGATATCCTTCAATAACACTGCATTTACACTGCACCACAGCTTGGAATGGCTTCATTGTGTATCGTTTTTGTAAATAACTGATATTTATTTAAAAAACGAGGTGAGAACCCAGGCATTTAAGTCAATATTTGCTTCAAATGGCACAGAATGGATTTCTTTGTATTAACTCCAGCTACAATACTCGTTCTCAGACCAACTATGGCCAAAGCAAAACAATAGAGAACCGTGCTTTGCTTTTCTAAAAAGATGTTGAGAAGTTTCGAACATCCTCTTTCTAAAATTGTGATATTTTTCCACAGATATCAGTTACAGTCTTTAAAAAAATACTGAAACCTATTTCAAAGTGAGGATCTCTATTTTAAAAAACAAGTTATAAAATACACTTCTGCCATCTTTCTTCCTCTACACTTTTATGTCATGATCTAGTGTCTTTAAACACTGACATATAAAAAAATCCTAAAGCTTCTTCCACATATACCCATTAGTATGCATCCTTACTTGGCATTAAGCATTTCTAAATACCAGCTTATTTTGGAAGCAAAGCTAAGAAAGTTTGTATTTACGGACATACAAAGCCAGTAGAAAAAGGTACAAGTGTGCAGCTTGTAGAACAGTTCACATCAGGAATGAACGAGGAAAAGGCACTCCATCTCTCTTCACTGTTCTACACACTGTGTGCGATTTTCCAATCATGGTTTAACCTCTGCTCACAACAATGCAGATTCACATACTGAGTGGAGTTCACATCTCTCCGTAATAATTTTTTTCACTGAAAAATTACATTGCTGTGAGTATGTAACATTAGCTTTAAACATTTAAGAGTACTTCTTTTTTCCAAATGAGAAAGTCAAAGCTACTGAACAAATGTTATTGAAGATATAAATTATTTAAACTTAAATAATTTTAAATCAATTTGTTTAAACAACTTTCCTATTGCACATTTTTCCATTACTTTGCCAGATAAAACCCTACATAGGCATTTAAAAGGTTAAAATTTTAAAAGCACAAGTTACACAGCACCAAAATAAGGTGCTGAAGAAATTGTAAGCCTGCTGGAAAACGAGTGCCAATAAAAACAAATATAAATATATTTGTATATATACACATCTAGTAGTAAGTTCAGGATACTGAGATAATAAATACTTTAAACAATTTCCCAGATTTCCAGAAACATTTGAGAAACTATAGAAAATAATGCAAAGTTACTTTAGAAGACCAAGAATACACATGCACAAAATCTATTATAAGAAAAAGGTTTACAATTCCCATACTTTAATCTTTAAAACCGTCTCTGTTATCGCTATGTACTCCACACGACTAGCCTATTAGTTTGAGGATTTATGTGAGACAGAAGAAAGAAAGCTTCCCTCAGATGTTTTATAATGGAACAGCCTACAGTACCCCCCAAAAAATAAACCTAGTTTGTCCTGTTATGTCTCAAAATGTCATCTTCTGCCTATCTTTCATTCCCAGTGATCCGGGAATACACTCATGACACCTATCAACCCGCAGCATCAAAAATAAGAATGAAACTTCCTATTTTTTTCTGAGCAAACTTACACTGGAATTTCTCCTACTGTAACTGCTGCTGTTGCCACAAAATCTGTGACCTGCTGTTTCCATAGTAAATGTTTCCCTTGCATACGTCTAACTTGTAACCCTTGGAAAAACAACAGCAGTTCAACTTAAATGGGTAGGAGTATAATCTGGCCTTCTTGTCTGAATAATTTTTGGTTTGGGTTTTTTTGTTTCTTCTTCCACGTCGTTTTCCTGGTCACTCTCACATACATGGACGACAACGCTAGGAGTAGTGTCAGTTGCAGCATGTAGCTCGTACTTTTCTCCTGAAAGTTAAAAAATCAGCAAAACTAGTTAAAAAAGGATCCATTCCGCAGAAAAGTATGAAAGAGATTACTAAAAAGGAAGGAATTCAGAAAAATGTGTAAGTAATACACACATGACAAAAGCCTGATGCCACAAGGCATTAAGCAGTGCAGGCAGATGCACTGCCAACAGTCACGTTTACCATCCGGAAGTATTTACGTTCTGGTTTCAAAGCAACGGAGCTCAGCTGCTTACTTAAAAGCAAGTTTACATAAGTAGCCCTAGGTATTCAAGAAAATGTTCTATGTGAGCAGCCATAAGTCTTTTTGGTGGGTTTTTGTCATTTTAAAGCATATAGGATTATCTATCAACTGTACCACATTCAGGAAGTCTGTTTTCCTGAATGATGGCAAAAACCACAGGATCTTCCTTCCCCCAAAAAGTGTTAAGAAAGCCAGATGCAGTTCTTCCCACCTCACACAGAGGTCCTCTGACACTGTTCTGGCATTCTGTGGAGCAGGAGAGCTAGACAGCAGGTTTCATGTCTATATAATGTGAAACATTCAGATATAACACAGCCAATGTGTAGAAGTGCTACGATACAAATGTTACTGACCACTGATCTGAAATATATGTTTTCTCTATGATATAAAGAATGGCTTTTAAACCTAACCAGGTGTTAAATCATTTAAATCTTACATTAGATCAGGGAAAGAGCAAATTATTCATTTTTACCGCTTCCCTGATCAGCTCCCCTTAATTTCTTTTCTTGTATAGAGAGAACAGTCTCCATTAAGACCACTACAGTGATCTGCACACCAGCTGTTCAAAAGAGCTAACACTCATGGCAAGCAGTACACTCTCACGTGGCAAGGCTCTGAAGTGGTCTCTGCTCTGTTTCCCCAAGAACTTTAGGAAGGGGAACTACCACAAAGAGCAGTTCCATAGAAGAAAACGCTCTTGCCTCCAGTTCTTCAGAAACCATTGGGCTAGAGTAACCCCTGCTTGCAACTTGGTACCCAGCCATTAACTGTGTACCAAAAAACATTGCAGTCAAGAGGCAGAGCTTTGTAGGGCTCAAAACTCACAATATAAATGAAAAATCTCATGGGAAAAGAAATCAACCAACTTTTACTTCTTAGTAAACCCTTAAGTACTTATTTTAAGAATTAAAGGTTTCTTTTTGATATTGTTAAAGCTTAAAAGGAAATCTTGTAGTAAGGAAAGCAGTAACCATGGGCAAGCTCTGAACTGTCATAAAAATCAATAAGCTGTGATGTTATTTATTTATTCATTCCACATGCTTCATCAAAAACAAGTTTTATTCCAACAAATGTTGCCTTAAGGAACTTCTGTTTGGAAAACTGATTTCGGAAAATAAAATCTTTGATAAAAGCATTTAGTATGTCAGCAGTTTTCTTGATCAATGACGGACCTACATGCAGGCTCATCTGCTTAGTTTACATATTTCTAGATAAACAAATGATTTGTAGCAGCATTTTATACCTCCACTTCTAACTGTAGTAACTTTCCTATAAATTGTTCTTGCCATTATAATTCACACACCATCTAAAAAAACAGTATTTATTAAAAATTGGCAATAAAATACCCCAATTTTTATGCCAGCATAAGCATAGACTTTTGTCCTTCCATAAACTGCAAAGGGCTGGATCTTCACAGGTAAGAATTTCCTAGTGGTTTGTGAGATGCACATTATTTTCACTAGAATCTGTGGGTATCAGCATCATACAGTCAATCATACACTACTGCATAGAATGCTAGAAGTTCTGCCTTACCCTCTTCTTCACTCCTTACAACTGACATCATAAGACATGTTTCCTAAGATGGCAAGTAAACTGGTATATAAAAATACTACAGTAAAATGATTCAGACTACAGTTTTTATTCTTTTTGATACTGCTACTAAATATGGCCATATGTACCTAACAGTACCGTTGCAAACAGCATGAATCAGAGTTGTTTATTTTGGGAAGTACCATTTGCACCAATTCTCATTAAGAAGGTTGTCTCAACTGAGGTATAAAAGTGACATCAAGGGACATAATCATTAATCACTGAAAAGTGGAACCATACTTAAAATAAGTGTTAGTTCAGTTTAGTAGAACTTTATGTCTAATTCTGAAAGTAGTACTTGGTTTAAAAGACAGATAGCAAGTAGAACTGTTTCTCCTATCTGTGGTGCTCTCTATTTTTAATAATTGACCTATAAGCACAGGATGGTTAGCTGAAATTACAAGCAACTTAGTGGACAGCACTAGAAATAAGGGGTAAGTGTACAGTCTTAATACCTCCTTTAGTTTGGACAGTGAGAAAAAAAACGGAATCTGATAATTATTTTTCCTTTTCAGGGTGAAGCTATCTCAAAGTTTCCAGTAAATGAAAAAACTGGAGCAGATGAAAATTAGAAGGAGCAAGGAATGGCAAAAACTTCTTCCTCCTAACTCCAAAAGAAAATTAGGTTGATGCTGATGATCCTTCCTCTTACACACAGTACTATCTCAGATGGAGACGTAATCCTAGCACAGAGCTACACAGCTCTGTAGTGACTGGCTCACTGCTTTAGTCTGAACCAGGACTTTTCCATCCCTTCAAGAGGCCTGTAACTACCCAACTGCCTCTCCATTTTCAGGGAGATACTTCTTGAAAAATCTGATGAACAAGAAAATATATTATTGAAGCAACATTCATGCTGTCTACAAATCATAAAATAGACCATATTGTGGAGGTCCAGGCCCTCCAATTGATCCTGTGGAATTACCACGTGTGTAAGAAACTATTGCTCATGAATCCTTTTTCTGACATTACAAATTTAATTGGTAGATATTAGTTAATTTTAAAAGTTCTAGAAACTCAAAGTTTAAAAGGTATTTTACTCAACCAAAATTCTAGCATTTCTGCTCCTTCTTACCTGGTCCTAACTTGGAAATAGCATATAAAAGGTCATAGTTAATAACTGGAGTAGCATCTTCTACTTGCTTCCAATCAACTGGTGGAGAGGCAGGAGGAGAAATCAAAAATTGTTTGTCTGGATTTGGTGGTGCCAAATGTGAGCTTCCAATGTGCAAAGTCTGCAAAAAGCACAAAACCCAAAGTTGTTTCACTATTATCAATGAATCCATCATTCATGAAGAATTTTAAGATTTGGAGAGATGTTATGCTGTAACAGGCACTCAAGGTGGCAGCATGTAACTATACTATTGAAGACAGCTATATGAAAGACCCAGTATACAAAAGACAGACAAGCCACCACATTCATTAACTCTGATGAAACATGCAATGAAGTATGCACGTCCGCACCTTCTCATTATGGAGTTTTACAAAAACTTCACCAGAAAATATCTGCCCTTAAAATACTGAAGTAGAAGGAAGCTGGATATGGGCTTTAAGGCCTAATGACAAATGTTGTTGAAACTCATTACCACAAGTGAGAGTGGTGAGAATTCTAGAAGGTATATAAATAAACTGGCTCCTTCCCTAGGGACATCTGAAACAGACACATATAGATTAATTTTCCCATTAAATGTATGGAGGAAAATACACAGCAGCTACCAAAAAGCACCCAGATTACCAAAACCGGAGAGTTTCACATCTTTAGCAGCAGACACTAGCCAGCTATAGTGCTGCACTGATGGCAATCTCCAAGTACAGACTTGTGCTGAGCAATTTGCAGCACTGAGAGCAGGATCACCAAGTAGAGTCCTGAACGTGCAGCTCTACACTTTGGACTCCCTCAGATACTGCTTGAGCATGTGTGCGTGCATACTGTTGGCAGAGCACATTTGGCTTCCCCCACCCCGCTGAACTCTATCTTTGACTGTGCTGATTACTATCATCTACTCCCTTTCCCCAAGGTTATCAAAACAAATGCAAAATAAGCAACAGCCTCCAAATACTTGTAGGTTTGGAACAACCCATGATTCTCTAATCAAACTGAAACAATTAACAGTGTTCATTAGCATGATTGAAGACCTGTTGAAGCTTAAGATGAGTAAGTTACGCTTTAGTACCTTGTAAGGATAATCACAAAAAGACTTACCTGAGCAAAATACAGTTTAATTTCCTTTCCAAGGAACTCTGTCTTGTGCAACTGGATTCTAGCATCTGCTGCTGACAAAGGGTTACTGAAATTTATTCGTACTCTTTTGAAGCTCTTAAAATACTGAAAGGTGGTATCTCTGTCGTATGTTCTAAACAGTGACTCAAATTTGGCCTGAAAAGGAAGGAACAGAGAGGAAAGTGAATATGCAACACTCTACATTTTCTCTAGAGAAATACAGAAATAAATTACAGTTACTAGCGGGGGCATACTATCGCTCATAAATACATCAACATTTGAAACAGCTTAGATTTAGTTTTCTTCTTATCTCTTTTAATGATGACTTTTTCTAACCTATTACTTGTTCTCTATAGCAGCTTTTTTCTTCCTTATTAAAAATATATTATTATCATTAATTAGTGTGGGACACGATACTCTGATTTAGTGACAGAACAGAAATAGTAGTGGTAAGACACTGAAAAGAAATGCTTAACTTATAAAAATTAATATCCAAAGGTCTTGAAAAAAGTCTGCTAAGCATGCCTTTGACTAAGTATGCTATTTTCAAGGAAACCAAGAAGTTTTGATAGGGAAAAAGTGAAAAAAGTACATTTGCAAGCTAAATGTAATTTTCTTCAGTGACTCAGCATACATAATAAAGTTCATGAACATCTGTTTTAATAGCTGCTACTTTCATTTAGGAAGATGTACACATTACTGAATTCTACTTTAATAGCCTCTTCTATTTCTGGAGCTGAACTCTAAAAAGGCTACCACTGTCTTTCCTAAAAAAACCTCAAGCACTAACCATACAGCTCCTGAAAGGCCTTTGACACACTTTCTGTTTTGAGTGTGTGGTAAGAGTAGGAAGAACTGGACCAAAACCTTATGTCTTCACAAATCTGCAGCTGAGCTGCTTTGCTGTCCTATCAGCATGAAAAGACTAAAGCACCTTTACCAACAGCTGGCTATCTCCATTTTGCACTTCAGCTTTGTGCTCCTTTGCTATCTATGCAAACCTGACTTGGCTATTTTTCATATGATTTATATGAAGACTGCTTTCACTCTTGAGGATGCCAGACCAAAGGAAGAGAAAGAAACAGGAGGTTCTGAAGCTGCCATGCTCTTGCAAAGTGTTTCAGTCTCACGCTGAGAACACAGTTAACCAGTCACAAGCCTTACTTCAGCAATGGCAATAGATCAAGCATACAGATTTCAGATATTTTCAGATATTTTCTCTTCATAAAAGCTTACTAGGAGTTCAATTAAAAAAACCAAAATAAACAAGTATGTAAAATAATATTACCTTTTTTTTACTATGACATTTTGAATTGATAGGAAAAAAAAGCAACAGAGATTACATAAGAAGGTAGTGATTACTTTAAAATTTCATTTTCCTTCCTGAAAAGCTCTGCTTCACAAACTCGCCACAGCTGTGTACAGAACCACTATATTTCAAAGCTACTTTAAGATCAGAGCTGTCCTGCTTCTTGCTGAGCCACACTTAAGTTTCTTCAAAATGAGCTCTGAAACAAGACCAGGACCCTCTGCACACAAAGCCTTCATTCGTTACCCTCCTGTACTCTTGAAAGAGATGGATGAAACCATGAAAAGTAAGCTAAAACCACACTAAATTGCATTTTGAAGTTCACATTCAATATTTAAACTTGGAGTACCTCCACAATTTGTGCAATGCATATAGTCTTATAAAATGTGTGATTACAAGAGTAATAAATGTCACTCTAGCAATACAACACTAAACAGAATGTTATTTTTGTCCTTGAGGTATCTTAGCAGTCAACAAATCACTGTATCAGGACTGGATCATTTACATTATAGTCATTCTAATCAGTAAAATATAAATCCGAGAGGACTTCTTATGTTTTTAACATTTTGCTCTTAACTACAGCGCCAGCCAAAAAATCCCATTAAAAACAAAGTGTACTACAAATTATGTGAATCTTACTGCCAAAATTATTATCTAAACATTTGCAAGTGAGGAATACACTATACAGACAGTCAAGGAAGTCTGGACATAAACTTCTGATCATTTTCAAAACCACACAGCTTAAGATCTAATAATCTCCAGAGTTAGAGTCATATGTATCAGAGCAGACTGTTGCAGACCTGCAAGATCCAAGACCCTTATATCAAACTGAAATTTTCTTACCAGTCAAAAAGCTATCAAGATATCTGTATTTTTAAAAAGTTGAAACAGCACCTACATGCTTTAGTATTCCAGTAGTTCACAGAAATAAAACCACAAAATATAAAGCATACCCTTGTTTCTGCTTGATTGAAGACATCGCTATCTGCCACACAGGCAATCAGAGAACTAAAACTGTAGTTAAAATTTCTGAAATGCATTTCGCACTTTGCCAAAGCGATACTCGCTGTTCCACAGAAACCAATGACTTTTAAGGAAGCCGTTGGTCCCGCAGGCAGCATTTATACGGAACACAAGCCCAGCCTCTCAAAAGAAAAAAAAAAAAAGGTTTCAGAGCATCCTGTATATGACGGCGAATTCCTGAACAAAGTCCTGCATGCTTGGAGGCAGTCAGGAACGAAATGTAAGCTGCGACTGGAAAGAGGTGACGTCAGCACATTAGTCAGCTTCCCTATGCTAATTACCCGCACTCAGGAGGATGGAAAAAACAGCTGAGGTTTGCACAGCAGCTGCTTTATCGAGCCTCTTGCAGCATAGTTTCCACTGGTAGTAATTCCATTCAGCGCTCAGACAACATGCTCTTCACCGGAATGGGACAACCCATCTTAAGATGGAAAAAGTTACTGCTAAAGGACCAAAGTCTAGAGTAATGGGCTGTAATTAGCCAGGAGGAAAATTTCAAGACTTCAGAACGGAAAACAAATCTCTCAGGTCAATCGCTCTTGATAATTTTGTGGAAAAAATACACGGATTGAAATTGAGAGATTAGGAGGAGTTTAAGTGGGGAAAATCCTTCCCCCCCCCCATTAGAGTGAGAATTCATTTTGATGTTTTCTTCAAAGGAACTGTATGGACTGATTACCATTCTCACTTTATTAAAAAGTCATTCCGAGTCTCAGAAACCATTGAGGTTTTTCATTCTCAGATGATTTGGGCTTAGGGGTTTTTTTTTGTTCTTTGGTTGGTTGGTTTGTGTTTTTTTAACAGGAGCTTAATCAGAAAACTGCTGGCAGAGTTTTAAGAGACAACCTGAACTACTGACAGCAGTGATGAGGTATGAAACCTACATTTCTGACATTTGCTGGTTTATTTGTATCCCACTTTTATAACATTTCCCAAATAGTAGCACAGGACACAGGTTTTTAGGTGGTTTTTTGTTGCATTTTGTTTGTTTTTGTTGGGGTTTGAATTTTTTTCCGTTTTATGTTTTGGTTTGATTTATTGGTATGTTTGGTTTTTGTTGTTTTGCTGTTTTTCTTTGTTTTGTTCTTTTTAAATCAAGAAAAAAATTAAAAATCATTAACATTTAAAGTAATTCATTAAGTTTAAGCTGAAGCTTTTTCAAGCTATTTGGAACTCTTCTTTGCAGCTTCAGATCAAAATTTATAATTAAGACAAAATTTTAAGCGCAGTTAGTTCATTTTACTATAACATGGGACTATGAGAGAAGCATCAAGTTTGATGAAATACTTGCAAACAATAGACAGAAGTTTAAAACCTTATTTCATAAATCTTTAATCATGTGTAACTATGCACATGAACAGCTTTCTCTATTTCCACAGGCTCTACTTACTTGCTTAAAATTAAGGATGCTTATTGTGCCACAGGCTAAAATCCCCATTTAATAGTCAAACTCTCTGCTATGGTAAAGCTACCTTAGCATAAAAGTCACCTTAGCGTGAAAGGCTACTCAGACCAACTTCCTACCACTTTTCCTTAGAAGCCCTCGCTTAAAAATAAGCTCAGGAAAAGAAAAGGTGCTCTGAAGGACAACACAACAACCAGTGTAGATGCTGTCAGTGACATTAAACTCAACTCTAAAGGCAGTAATAAGTACCAAGCTTCCAGTGTTCCAGGAGCACGTGACATACTGGGTGCCTGAAGGACAGGAAGATGGGAACAAACAGCGGCTCCTTTCTTCTCCCTGAGCTCCCAGGAAGGTGGGATGCAGCAGCTCTCCAGCCACTAAACACGGCCCAGACTGGGCGCACATACAGTGACAACAGGTCTGAGTTCCCAAGCTCAACAGATACTTAAACAAGATACTTAAAGGAGAACAACAACACAGATACTTAAAAGGAAGAATCATAAACAACCACCATGCCAAAGAGTGAACCACCTAAGCTCACAAAGAAAATCATGCAGAGCATGTCTTGAATCTTGCCCTTGCTCTGGAATTAGGTCTTCAAGTGTCTTAAAGACTTCGGAAGTGGAAGCAGACCAGAGGTCAGTATGCTCATGTGGAAAACATGGCCATGAATCACCTGAGCATAAAAGGAAAACAAGCTTTCCACATCCTGGGTGAATGCTATAGCTACTGATAGGAAAGTAAAGAAGGTCCCCCCTTGACCTGCTACTGAGTCAGAGTCATTCTGCATACTCCGTGGCTACCAAGGTGACTGCAGCATCTCTGTGGGTGACAAGTAGAAAGACCACTTCTTTTGTAGAGCCTCATAGGGCCTACACAGGAGGCAGTCTGAGCTGCTCAGTAGAAGGAAACCTTTGGCAACCTAGCTGCAGACCTTTATATAGCTAAGCATGGCAAAGCTTCCCAGCAGTCCAGCTACTGTAAAAGCCTTCAAAAGCCACATTTTGGACTTCACAGCTGAAAGCAGGACAGGTCAATCCTAGGCAGCTGCAGCCCTTTGACTCTAGACTTACATTTTTATGTCTGGATCTCATGAAAAGTAACACATTAAAATACCTCTGATTGCTATCCTCAAGGCCACCTACATATTACTGAGGTCCAAGGAAAAGGACTTGACAAGTCTTACTACAGCCATCTTTCAAATATAACTGTCACCTAAAACAGACCTATAGCCTGCTGTATTACTGTGTTAGCTGTAAACAAACTAACTATTTTCAGAACATTTAACACCTCACAAAACAACTTTTTCACACTGCATTCTCCAGATTTAAAATAAACATTGAGTCTTCTACTGATACACGCTAGGTTTTTACTTTGCCCATTAAAAAAAACCCAAAACAACAAACAGACAAAGGAAATCAGTCCTGGTCTGTTTTATTTTATCATTATCATAATTATTTTTTAAAGCTTGTATTAACAGTCACTCTTAAATAAACAATTCAGGCAAAGAAAAGATGGTTGCATACTAACACTCCATTCACAACACAGAATAAACTGAGAACTAGTATTCTGGGAAGAAAAAGAAAAATCACTTTGAAGTGGTCTAATATCCTTATTGCTATGCTTGATTAGAACAAAAATGCAGTCTACAATGTCTTAATTAGTAGATTAAAAAAACTACTTTGAATTATTAAAAAACAAACAAGAAAAATATTCTCACTATCCTTGCTTCATTTAATGAAGCATTATTTAGGCAGCATGTTGAGAGCCCCGAGATATACTGAAGAAACCAAGAGTCAAAGTTACAAAAGCATTATTACAAAATCCTGACAATGTTGCAATGTTTCTTTGGTGTTCAGGTCCTGTAACATTTGTTAACTGCATGCTAACATACTGTCTGGAACAAGAACACAGCGAGACTATCAGGACTGCTAGATTTGATGTTCTGATACTATCAGAGCGCAGTTTTTCCTTCTGTCTTGGCTTCAGAGAGTTTGCTGCTTTCTGTCTCCTCTTGGAGACTCCTTATTGCTCTGCAGAATGAGAACAGGGGTAAGGTGAACACCTGCTTCAAGATCTGTGCTGTCATCTAGATACCAAATAATGTCTGATACAAAAGAATGCAAACTTCATCAGTGCAACGGGATGCTGCTGTATTCTGGGCAACAAAAATCAGGGAAACCAAAGGGGTAACAATAGTACAACGTGACAACGCAGTCTGCTTTCTAACTGCTTGCTTTGGTTTCACTTTTCCCTTGAAAAGTATCGATTCTGGGGCTCAAGATTTAAAAGCTGAGTTCTGAAAACTGCAGACAAGATGCTCAATGAAACCTAAAGTACTCCCTAACGTCAATAGCACCAGACAGATACACTTCCCAGGCAGAGAAATTTAAGAGACCATTTATTTTAATTACTTTCAGGGGTGAAAGGAGAAACAAGGAACCAAGTGAGCATATGGAATAATGGGAACACAAAATGATTGAATGCCATAAATAGTTCCATAATTTAATCTCCACATGCAGTTAAAATAGGTAAGGCACAGGAAAGGATTAAATGAGACCACAAAAAATAGAAAAAAAAGCAAGTCACAAAAATGACTGTTCACTGCCAACAACCATATTAGCAAAGCTAACAAGCTGAGTAAGAAAATTAACATGAAGATAAATGTGTTGGTAATTCTGTAAGCTAATAAAATAATCACCTATGAGCAAAAAAGCAGAACAATATAGTCCATTCTTTTCTCTCATCCTTGGCAGACTCTTACAATTGCCCTTGGAGGGTGCTCTTTATGTAATCCCTGTACTCCCACTATATATATTCTTGCTGATCTTTTGCTATCAACATATAGTTTCCATTCCTGTCTTCAAGTTAATTAACTTACCTTAGCCCTTACTTAGGACAGGGATAAACATCTTGTAGTTATCTAGAACAAATAGTCATACTTACAGGTTTAATTTTCCTAGTGGTTGGGAGGGGAGAGGGAGGGGCAGACATAACCAGCTTCCAGAGCTACCCAGGCATGCCCGGGGTCAGTGAACTGCTCTCTGTGCACCAGCACACACCTGGATTTAGGTGACCTTCTCATCTGCACTGTTTTGTCAGTGCAGGCACAGGGATGCTACAAGTCTGCATGGGACAGGCGTGCTGAAAGACAGAATGGGAAAAGCTAATACGTGTTCCTTTCTAGAACTTAATGCCCATCTAGAGCATGGCTTCAGCACACATTCAGATAAAAACAAAAAATTCCCAGAAGTCAGACCTACTGAAATAAAAAGGAAGTTTAACTTACAAATGGCTAATGAGCACATATGCTTGGTGGTGTAGTTCTCTCCCACCTTTAAGGGTGCTTTGCAAACTAACACTGCCATCAGCAAAGACATTGCCCATCAATGGAAAACTTTCTTTTCCCTGCCCTTGAGATTCAAGAAGTGGGTTGTTTTCATAGAATCACAGAACATAACAGGTTGGAAAGGACCTTTAAAGATCATCTAGCCCAACTCCCCTGCAGTAAGCAGGGACAATGTTACTAGATCAGGCTGCTCAGAGACCCATCAAGCCTGATCTTGAATATCTCCAGGGATGGGGCCTCCACCACCTCTCTGGGCAGTCAGTTCCAGTGATCTAACACCTTCATATTGAAGAACTTTTTCCTAATATCCAACCTAAATCTACCCTTTTCTAGTTTAAAACCATTAGCCCTCATCCTATCACTACATGCCCTAGTGAAGAGCTCTTCCCCAGACTTCTTGTAGGCACCTTTCAAATATTGGAAGGTCGCTATAAGGTCCCCTCAGAGCCTTCACTTCTCCAGGCTGGACAACCCCAACTTCAGCCTATCTTTTGAGAAAGTTTGTGTTGTGGGGTTTATTTTGTTTTGAAGCTTACTTGATGGGCAAGAGAAGTCATATCAATGCCAGCTGAGAGGGCAAACCCAAAAAGCCAGGAGAGAGGGCAGTGAGTTAAGTCACATGCTTTAAAATGTCTGCACAGTTCTCAGTCTTATTTTACTAGTCAAAAATGAATCATCACCCACACACACAACAAAAAAAACCCCCCAAAACAAAGATGACTAAAATGAAACCTGGACAGGATTTCTTCTTCAAGTCTGATGGGATTTGTTATGAAGCAAAATTAACTGGAAGACAAATAATACTTGAGTCTACTTTTCTCCTCAAAATCCTTACAATAGCCTGAGCACTGGGAAAGTGGCAACCTTGCTGCCTAATCCAGAACACCGGAATGGCTACAGACCTACTCATGCAGTCAGGCAGGAACACACCCCTTAACTTTGCTGTACAAACCCTCCCATGCCAGGCAAATCCCGCTCAGAAACACAGGGACAAGGGAGTCAGAACTATCACTCAACAGAAAAAGTCAATGGACAGTTTCTTCTGCTTTGTAGTCATGAAAAACTTAGTTTTTCAAAGTTGCATACTCATTGATTTTATATTCTACACATTTATCAGATCATCAGAAAGATACAAATGAAATAAGTACATACACTGAGTTAGTACATCAGCAGAGAAATAATCTGCTACAAAACACCTTTTTAACAAGCAAAAAACTTCAGTACTACAGAATAAACCACACAAATATCTGAAATTATTTACAGTAAAGAAAACACACAGAACACAGCAATATAAGTACACAAACTGGTTTTCCAAATTACACAGAGCTACGTGCAGTGTATTAAATCAAGGTAACTCCCACACAATGACAAAACGGAAAAAGGAGCACGGAGTAAAGACTGTCATCATCAGCTCCTCTCATTAACTTTGTTTATAATGTGGAACAGCAAACACATGACCATTCACTATTTCATATTCTTACAAGTATTTTAGTCACTGAACTTCCAGTCACAAAAAGAGACCAAAAATTGTGCTGTTTTAACAAAATTTAGGCATCTGATTCCATATAATAGGGTACACAAAAGAAATGTTGCATCAGGTTATGTGAAGTACTATACAGGAGCGCCATTTGAAAAAAGTATTGAATGGCTATAGAACTCTGAACTACTGGACAATATTTTCATATCTAAAAAGCAACTTTTCAGAAATAAATACTTGTCAGCAATATTTATCAGAGCTCTAGTTCAGCACAATTATCAGTAGCATACTTTGATATTAGGATAGATCCTTATTGCAGATAGACACGGCAAGACTCAGCTGACAATAAAAATTAAAGGCCACACATCTAGGATATGGTGCCACATTTAGTCCATTTTACACTTTTAGCTGTTCCAGGAAAACCGTTTCCTCTTCCAAACAGAAAACAGAGCAGAAGAACGAGTGACCAGTTTCTAAGATGTTAGGCAAAACATGTAAAAGCAAGTAGAAAAGCTATGAAGATTCTGCATCTTTACTAAGATGGTTCACATGCTTAAGATGAAAGACTCAAATACTTATTATATACCTAAAATTATAGAATGATAAATGCCAATAAAAGCACATTTTTCAAAACACTCTACCTATTTTTCCTGTATTTCTGTTTGAGTTCATTAACTGATTCACTTCAATTACAGCATTGTCTACAGGTAATATATTTACAGTAGAAAGAGCATATCATGAAACACCAAGTCTTTTTGCAGTAATTGGGTAGAGGGACAGAAAAAGGAAAAGAACATTCTTGAAAGGTCAACCAGAAACATCCCCCTCATCCCCACCACACAGAATTTGGTTTCAAGTAATCAAAACATCCTTCAAGAAGATAAGATGCTTCTTAAAAGTATACGAAAATACCTGAAAGAGATTGCCTAGCAATATTATAGTTCAATCTATTGCATGTTGGGGGCAGGGAGGGGGCTGGGGTTGCAAGAAAAAAAATAAAAGCACAAAATAAAAAGCCAAATACCAAGATGATAATCTTTAACCAAGACAAAAGTAAACAAGATAATTCTCATGGCCAGATGCAGTTGCAGTGTTGATTATTTGTTTCTATTTAAGGCAGAAAGGGGAAAGAAAAGGTGACGGGGACAACAGTATAGTCTATAACTCATTACGGAAGTGGTGCACACGCCACACTAGAAAAGACTAACTATGGAAAGGGAAGGGCAGGAAATCCTTAAACAACTCTTCTAGCTTAAACTTGTTGAATACTTGTATAAATATAGATATCTATATAAATCCTTTCCTCAGAGTAGAGATTAAAAAAGGGGAAAAGAGGAAAATTCTCCAAAGATCATCTATATTTATTATGAACTAAAAAAGAACAAGGGCTTTTAAACCAAAATGTGTTAATAGGCCATTTTTGCATACTATAGAAAAAGCATCTGTAGACTATTTACAGCAGAATTGAAGGAAATTATTTGGAAAAAAAAAAGTTCCCCTAACCCCCATGATATAAAGTAATATCTCATAAGCACTGTGTAACTATAAAATAAAGGAAGCATGAGGTATTCTTCCTATCACTACAACTAGGAAAAATCATCATCAGTCTGACCTTTTCAAGGTTATTTATTTGAATACCAGCGTGGGAAAAAAATCTAGACAGTAATTAACAGATAAGTGGATTTGCAAGATCAAACAGTATAAGAAAGAAAGAAGGGACATGCTATACACATCAGCTACTAAAACAAAACCAGCCCTTCAGATAATTATTTTTTGAGGGGGCACCTTCTGGAGATGAAGAACACTGTTTTGTAAAGAGAGAACAGCTGTAAAGTTATTTATAAGTTAGATTCAGCAGAGGGAAAGGTCCAGGGAATAGGGCACATGCTTTGAGTTGGATTCATGCATTCTTTAAGCACATCATATGTATTCTGACACTTGCCACAGCTGGAGTGCTGCACTCCAATGCTGCCCCTACACATTGCTGGATGCATTAGGGTGAGCTACGGGGCACTGAGGAAACGTTGGTGCTGGGTTTGTACACTGGTATCTAAAAGATACCATGTTTGAAGACTGAGCAGGGACTAAATTTCAGAGAGATGGGCCTCTAGCGTTAACCTATATATATTTAAATGCTTGACAGTGATGTAAGTAGAATTATCTTCAGCAGCTGAAACAAGAAGTGATGAGGAATGGAAGTTCTTGCATAAAGACAATCATGTCAGCTTAAAAGAAAGGATGTTGAGTGCAAGCCACAGCAACCAAGTTCCCCAAATGTCTCTTGTGGTAGGAGGGAAAAAGACCCCAGTAAGTGATTCAGCAGTCTGATACAACCCAGTCCCACAACTGAGAGTATTTTATTCAAACCTACCAAATTGAAGCCAGTGCGGTCAAAGCCTCCCAATATCCAGATGTTTCAGCAGCAAGCACACACTTGCAAAATTCCTGCCTCCCACCCTGGAGCTGTAAGCAGTATCCATAACATAAATGAAAAATGCTAACAGAACCCTGAAGCTAAATTTGGTTTATGATTTAAAAATCCTAAGCCAATAAGTGATCTGTTTTGATATATACCAAATAAGTACAGTGATAAGGACAGGATATATTTTACAAAACCAGTGTTTTTAAAAACTAGATTGAGATGACTGGGCAGGGTTATGATCCAGATTGAAATATTAAAGATGTGCGCTCTCTATATACATACGTGTGTTAGTAACATTTCAGAGTAAAAGCTTGATGTCGGCACCCTAGTCTTTTAAATATTGCTTGAGGAAAAAAATATTTGTCTGCCTCTCTGGCTTTACGAAACATATACTGATCAACACAGCAGCATGAAAAAACAGGTAGCATTTTTGTTTCAATATGCTTCCATATTCACTGAAACTTTTCTGAAAAGACCAAAAAAAGTCAGGATATTTTTATCTCACTTTGTACATTCTAGGTAATGAAGGAGATAATGATAGAAGGTCAGTACAGAGGAGAAAAAGCAGAAGGGATGAATCTTTTTTTCCCTACACAACACCTAAATCGAGAGTTACACTATAAAGTATGAATTATTGCATATTAAAGATTCAGATAAACCAATTTAAGAAGCCTAACTACTTTTTCTTCGAGCAACGAAGGTTTTGTTTTCAAGTTTGTTCTGAAACAGTCAGATAGCATTTTAGCGGTTTTCAGATCTATGACCAAGGATCTCTGATGGGTATTTCGGATCTACCAGTTAAACAAGGAGTTCCAAAGTTCTTTAATGGAAGAAAACTGAAGCCAGCTGTCATTTCTACTGGTGATTTTGGAAGCCGCTAGAAATACACCACCAACTTATGTTTTGGTATGACTTGCACCACTACCTCCACTCATCGATTCCACGCAGTGCACTGCAGCATGACACGTCTGTAACACATTAAGCAAACAATTTCAAAACAAGTAAGTGACATCTGATGGTGGAAACCAAAACCCAGTCATTCCCATCTGATTGTACTCAACTGAACTTTTGAGCTGCGATGAATCTTCCATGAGCACATTTAAGAAATCACATCAGTTCACCACAGCTAGTTCAACAAAACAGTAGTAAGTAGGGAAGGATACAGCAGTATCCACTCCTCAGTGCTTCCTGTATTTTCCTATTGGAAGGTCTTGAAATTCTGCAGTTTGGCATTTCTCCAGAACAGATACATGCTCCTCAAGGCTAATGAAAGTAAAAAAGGCAGCTTGGGCCATCACTGCAGTCAACATAACAGCAAGGTGCTACCTTTATTCAAACCACTGGTGTTGGTGGTCCCTCCTCACAGAAGCTGTTTCTCAACGTTACTCTGGTAAACTTTGAGAATTTGAGTACAGTCTTATACCCAAAGATAATACACAAGTGTCATTCTGTGGTCTACTCCCCCTCACAGATGGAGTACAGCTGATTCAAAATCTTCAGGAGCTATTATTGCTCTTTGATGACATTTGCTGAAGTAGCACACTGGTTTGTCTACAGTCTAATTACAGCAACTTTGGAGCATTTCCTTTTGAATAAAAAAAAATAGTGGAGAATGGTTGGAACAGTCAATCAGTTTTTCCTCACAATCTCCAAAACCTGTGAGACAATTTTGTTTACCATCTCATCACTAATTCTTGAAAATTCCAACCTTATTTCTTCTCCCTTCAATTAAAAATTTCATCTATTAAAGACACCTGAATTGCAACCCAGGCTTGCTCCAGTGAACACCAGTTAACTTATTAATTTTCTAGATGTTAATTCAACAGCTTTTCAGATGACAGAAAAAAAACCAAAAGACTTCCAGAAGGTTACCTGCATCTATTGCTATTATTTCAAAAGGAGAATAAAGAAGAAATCCTACTCAAATTAGTTCTTAATGCAATTACAAATGTTTATTTGAAGTCTGAAACTACACACTGTACCCTGAAGCTGTATGTCCTTTCAGCAGAAAGCCATAATGCCAGAGTTTTTGACCACAGAAGTGTGCATCACCTATGAACGTCAGCAAGGTTTCTATGAAGCCAAGTGCTGAATTCAGCCATTTCTCTGCACACAGAAGCTATGCACTCCACAATTACTCCACTGAAGGATTAAAAAAAAGATTCAAATAACCCACTGATTTTTTTTTTAAACACAGATTCCAAAAGCACTGCCAAGGAGGAAAGTAGCTGTTTTTACTGAATAGACTCTTACAAGATTTTTTTTTAATGGGAGCTTAAAATATATGAACTGTTGTCATGCTTGCATTATGTAGCCTACAGACTGTTCAAACAGAATATAAAGAGCTGTGCTCTATCACAGAAGGGCTATTTACAGATTCAGTGTGTGACAGTTTTCCAGCCAGCCATCTGAAAAATAAATACCTACAGTGTGCTTATTCCTTCCTTGGAAAAATCCATGACTTACACTTCCATTTCCAAGCATTAAACACTAAATTCCTGTTCACTGCCTGGTAACATAAAAGTGGTAATTTGGAAATTCCACTACAGAATATTTGAGTAACCAACTAGACTAATTTAGAAAGCTTTTTAACAGGGCAAGTATATTCCAAAATTTAAAGACTTTCTTTCAACATGTTTCCATTCCTGCAAGGAATTTACTCAAATGATCCATAGTAAATGTATTACAATTTCGTCCTCATTCAAGTATGCTGGAAGGAAATATACATTTTCATATAGTATATTTACCAGTAACTTTTTCTACTCATATAAGAAACACCATTTCACTTGGAAAAATGACTTCTAAGTGCTAAAAATTAGCATCCAAAAGTTTGCAAAACTGCAGTGACTAAATAGAACAGTGGACTTATGGTGGTAGGGAGAAGGTGGGGGGGAAGTATCTTAGAATTTTATATGCTATGGTCATTTTAGAAAAGATAAACAATTTCTGTTTAATCAAGTTCATTTCTTTGGGAATAATATTTTTAATAAGAGGCAAAACCAGAACAAGTAAATAAGAACTGCACAGCATTCTGTCAATCCGTATGGACAGATTAGACAAACAGATGCTATTCAACTACTCTAACACCTGTGCAAACCAGTCTCTTAAACTGATCATGAATAAACCTGCTGAGGAAAGAACAGAGCACTCTACAGAGTCTCCAAAAAACCTCTCCATTTTTTTCAAGAGGTGACATTTTGGAACAAAGGTGTTAAGCTAAACTGAGCAACCATGACACTCAGTTATCACCAATTCATGTAATGTCACCCGAAAGCCTGATCAGCACTTGAATTCCTTGCCACTCCTCTATCCCTCATCATCCCCTCAAAGCCATCCTGCACTTGGGAGTTACAAATGATTCAGTCCAGAGTAGGTGGTGTTTCTTTGGAAAATACAAGAACAGAACAGAGAATATTTGACTGCTTACCCCTAGGAAGTAGTTAGAAAGCCCATAAAGTTTGTTCTGACCTGGAAAGCAGAAAATAGTTAAGAAATATCATCTTAAAAGGTTAGGAATTTCTGAGGAGCACTCTATGTTCACTCAGAGGATTACTAAGAGACTATAACCCTATATTCAGACATCATTCAGGGATAATCTCCTCAGGACATTACTTAATCATTTAAAGAGCGATCTGGAAAAAAGGCATTGTTTATTGTGTTTTACTTTGAAAGAGCTCCTTCATGCAAGTATAAATCTGCAGAAGAAAAATGTCCCTTAAAGTGACAGGGAGAATTTTCTCAAAGATATCAGACATTAGGCAAAAAATGGACTGTCTTGAGCCTCTTAGCAAGTTTCAATCAAGTATAATACCGGGATAAAGAGTTAAAGGAAGTCTTTGTGGTTGAGAGTTGCATGAAAATATTAGGAACCAGGAAGAGTAGGAAGAAGCATGCAGAACTCTGTTGTCAGCTATTTTTCTTGGCAGAACCTAGCCAGGAAGCTTATGTGGGCCTCCAGACAAGCTAGAGCAAGTATCAGCATATGCCACAAGATGCAAAGAAGGGAGAAGTCAGAACTTCGTAGAAGGTGACAGCCAAGGACACAAAAAACAAAGCAAGACAGACATTTGTTCCACTATCTGAAATACGCTTAGTGTACAAAGGAATTTGCAAGGTTTAGGGGTTCACTTAATGCACATGTTATAATACAATATTAAAAATAAAAATCACTGAAGTTACCTTAGGGAAAAAATGTCTCCATTTACCAGGAGTTTCCAGAGTTCCAAACAAAAGTTAAGATTGAGTGAGGGCTAAGGATCATTTAGAATGATCACCTCCTACCTTGCACATAAAAGCTGAAATGCATACTGTGCAAGAAATGTGAATCTGAAAAGTATATTTGGCACAGTATGCACACTTTTGGTTTTAAGAATGAACACAAAGGGCAGAAGTGACAAAGAATTACAAGTGGCTATCTGGGGCACAGTAAAGTGGACAAAAATTGAGGAGAAGAAAAGAATCCAATGGATAGAGAACTGCAGTGACAAACTCAGGCTTGGTTTTGTTTATGAAGCAGAGGAAGACACTGTTCAGCTCAATGATATCTTTTATAGCTAAGAATTAACTTCTAAAAGCTCCTTCTTGTCATTAAATTTCCTCAGATGTATTTAACTGAAAATGAGGCACCCATCCATTTTCCAAAGAAATTCAGTTAAAGTTGCCTAGGTGGCATTCTTTTACATGGCTCTCTTTCAAAAATAGTTCAGGAAGTTAGCAAGACAATTCAGTACAACTGAACAGGAAAAGTGAATACAGCAGCTATCACTGATGAAACAGAATATTTAACCTCTTCCACTAGACCTAGCTGCTCTAATTAAGATTATGTCCATGCACAAGCTGCTACCCACAAAAAAAAACCAACCCACAACCAAAACCCCCAGAAAAACCCAACCAACCCACACCAAAAAAACCACAAACCAACTCCCTGTGCAGCCCCCTAAAAGAACCTGGATAAAACAGCTTTTGGCAGAACCAGGTCTCATCAAGGAAGCAGCAGCAGCAGCAAAATTGAGACCTGTCAGTCATTCTGTACTCTCAGCTTTGTACCTATAAAAGGATGTCAGTAAGTCCAAGCAGCTCCCTTCCAAACATCAACAACTCCTCTAGGCTTCTGGATCAACAGAAATCTTTATCCACTGAAGAAATATTTGACCAATTTACTGCATGAGAATACCACTTTTGGTCAGTTCTCTGAACAACAGCAATCAACACTGTGGTGTATGTAATTATCCAATACCTAACTTGTGGAATACCACTGCAGAAGCCCTTATTTCTTTATTTAAGTTGTTTCAGTTGTGCAGTCTCTAACTGAGCTTAGTTGTCACCCTGAAAGTAAAAGCCTGACAGTCAAAGGAGAGAAGATAAGTAACAGTTTCAGAAGAGAGTGAAAATGCCGCCTCCTTCTAAATGTCAGCAGG